>NC_087153.1:33253021-33283021 GCF_035594125.1 Scylla paramamosain | reverse complement strand
GATTGCTGGGTGTGTGGGTGGATGGATCAAAGTAAATTCACATGTACTCATAAATAGTGATTAAAATGGGGTGTCTGTTTGGCTGAATGACCGACTACTGGCTCGATAATGATTGACTGACTAAGCTGATCACACGGTTTTAATGTTTTCAGCAGAGAGAGAGAGAGAGAGAGAGAGAGAGGAGAGAGAGAGAGAGAGAGAGAGAGAGAGAGAGAGAGAGAGAGAGAGAGAGAGAGAGAGAGATGACACGTCAGCTATATCCTTCATACCAACTGCACAAGGTCTACGCTGCCACAGTCACCGAACCTTGATGTCACCCTTGCGTCTATTCACCGACTTACCCCTGCAATGAATGAGCAGAATAAGTCCACTGAGTACCAAGGGGTGACCGTGACCGGGATTCGAACCGCGGCTAAGATAGTGCCGGTAAGCTGGTGCACGAGAGGGTTATCAACTTACCATCTCTACGCATCTTGTTTTAACGTCGGCTTGTTTTTCACCGAGAAGGAAACAGAAGCTGAGAGAGAGAGAGAGAGAGAGAGAGAGAGAGAGAGAGAGAGAGAGAGAGAGAGAGAGAGAGAGAGAGAGAGAGAGAGAGAGAGAGAGAGAGAGAGAGAGAGAGAGAGAGAGAGAGAGAGAGAGAATGAACGGACACATGTTTGGATTTCGGAGATTATGACAACAACAACAACAACAACAACAACAACAACAACAACAACAACAACAACAACATCCCTGAGCACTGACTGGGCTTTGTGGGTCACGGTTAGGTATGTAAGTATGTATGTATGATTGTATGTAAGTAGACTGGTGGGACAGAAACGGCACCATTCACACACCCACCCACCCACGCACGCACGCACACACACACACACACACACACACACACACACACACACACACACACACACACACACACACACACACACACACACAGAGTAAGTTCTCTTTCTTTCTACAATTCTACAAATATTTCACTTACTATTCAGCTTGCTACGAGTATTACACTATCCTTTATTGATCCAGCACTCTATACTATTGCGATTTATTCCTTCTAATGCACGCTATTGTTCCTTCCTTCATCACAACAAACTCCTAACATCTGTGCGAAATTGTTACCACCACCTCACACACAACTCACAGCCTTCATCATCCTCACCGCTACTACCACACTACCAACACCAACATCCCAACACCACCATTCATCCCCCTTCCCCTTCTCTTACCCTCCCCCTTCCCTTCCCATCCACCTCCTTCCCTCCCTCCCTCCCAACCAACCGCATGGCGCAAAAAGTGTAACATAAACTACCAAACATTTCCTCGCCAAACGACGGAAAAAAACTCTGGTTTATATTCACTTCAAACATTTTTATCATCCTGTAACATTCAACCATTACCACCACCGCTACTGCCGCCATCACTACTGCTGCAACCACGACGACTACCAACATCACCACTGCGACCATCACTACCACAGCCGGAAACCATAAATCTGGCAGACTGTAAAAGGTGCAGAGAGACAGGCAGAGAGACCGACAGACCGACAGACAGGCAAAAGACGCGTTCCTTCCTCTCAACAACATCTCTCTCTCTCTCTCTCTCTCTCTCTCTCTCTCTCTCTCTCTCTCTCTCTCTCTCTCTCTCTCTCTCTCTAATGATTTCTTTTGCGGAGTTAACTGTCTATCTATGAATCTGTCCATATGTGTGTGTGTGTGTGTGTGTGTGTGTGTGTGTGTGTGTGTGTGTGTGTGTGTGTGTGTGTGTGTGTGTGGGTTATATAATTAGTTGTGTAGTTTTTAGAGTTTGTTTCGAATGTCCATAAATGTGCCTGGACTACAACTAGCTAAGGTGTAACAATAGGCATTATTAAATAGAGCTATCTGCAATCGTAATATATAACTCTGTGTTAAGTTTGAAGTCAATAAACTTATCTATTTATCTATCTCTGTGTATATGAAGGAAGATAAGTATAAGTAGGTTAAATTTACATATATTCAGAATCCTTACAAATTGACTTCCCATTACAGTACTACGTGTTCTACATAAATATACACATTTCCTTTGTAATTATTGGTAGGAAGAGAATGCTGTCAAAGAATATTTACCTTACATTCTCATCAAAACCAAGACCACAGAAAATAATTAAGTCTACTACACACACACACACACACACACACACACACACACACACACACACACACACACACACACACACACACACACACACACACGCAAGAGCGGGGCACAACAAAGAACCACGTGAGGACCACACACACAACACAAACCACCACCAACCACACGGACATTCGCATCACCGAGAGACAAACAAATACTTCCCCGTCGAAAACACAAGAGAGTGAGTCCGGGTCTTGTCCTGCGTAGGTCTGTGTGGGTTTGAGGGGCCAATTTGACTAATGGCAGGGGGTCATTGTTATTGTCGTGGCGGCGGACCAATGGGACGCGGCCACTCCCACCGCCACATCAACAAAGATAATGGCTGCTAACACACGGATGGGGGCAGTGGAAGGCTAAGTCACGGCTGAGGGATTACAGGCGTTCGTGGTTATCTATAGTCCACACCAGGGAGAAGGGACAAAGAGGAAGGCAAGAAAGATAAAAGAGATAAGAAGTGTATATATAGCACGTATAATACCATGTAGGACGCCAGAAAGGATAAAGAAATGTACCATACAGAAAAAGGAGGACGGATAAAGAGAGGTAAATTGATATACAGAGTCAGGAATGATAGAGGGAAGTATTTACTGTAAAAGAAGAAAGATTAATGTATAGTGAATGTTAGGAAGAATAAAAAGAAGTGTACGTACAAGACCTGGAATTATTCAGAAGTGTACTATATAGGAAATGAGGATGAATACGAAGTGAAGTGCTTATAGAAAGCCAAGAAGGATAAAGGGAAGTGTAGAGTGAAAAGTAGGAAGAATAACGAGAAGTGCATGGAAGAGCACAGTAGTAAATTAGAAGTGTAGCATACAGAGGAGGAGGAGGAGGATGGATGAAATGTGAAGTGTACACTATAAAGAGAGTCAAGATGGATAAAGTGTAGTGTATAGAAAGCAGGCAGACGGAAAAAAATACACTGAAACAAATTCTCTCTCTCTCTCTCTCTCTCTCTCTCTCTCTCTCTCTCTCTCTCTCTCTCTCTCTCTCTCTCTCTCTCTCCAAGGAAATATAGAAAAAAAAGGATCAACGCTTTTGAAAGGAAGACAAAAAAACTTCTTAAGCTTATGTAATGAAAAAAATAAAAATCAAGAAGACAGACAGACGCTCGTTCATTATGCCACACGGTCTCCTTAGACAAAAAAAAAAGTTATAACAGCACCTACAGTACACCCTCTTTGTATGCGACTCAGGAAACTAGGAGAGAAAGAGAGATATAAAAAAAAAAAAAAGAAGGGGCGGGAAAAAAAGTGCGCCAGCTGGGACTTTTAACTTGTGTGAATGTCATTTAACTTGTGAAGGGAAACTCTTGCAACTCGAGGCACACACACAAAGTCTGGGCGGCGAAGGAGTTATAACTTGAGAGAAAGGGGTAAGAGTTAGTACTGCATATTATGAGGCAATACAGAGCAACACTGATCCTGACGAGCAGTGCTGGGCTGGAGACACGCTGAGGGGAAGGTATACATAGGTAAAGAGAAAGAGAGAGAACAGCACTACACAGGGACACAAATCCCACAGACAGACCGCAGGGGAGTAGCGGGAGGGAGAAAATGAAGATAGTAAAGGTGGTAGTATACTAATGGAAATTCCTATAGCATCAAAATAGTTCTACGGGAGAGTGCAGAAGGTCATTGTAGTAAAGGGAGGGAGAGGTAAAGGGAGAAGAGCAGCATAGTTATGTAGGATCTAATACTCTTTCATGGAGGGGACGGGAGCGTGTGAGAGGAAGGGAGAGGAGTAACGGGAGGGAATCAGAGTGAGAGGGAGGATATGGAGGATGTATGGCGGAGGGGAGAAGAGAGGCGTGGGGGTCTCTGAGAGCAGAGCCGCGGCCACACAACAGCCACTTTATGGGTGTTTGTGCAGCGAAAGTCGAGTTGCTTCACGTGCCAGGGAGGGAGAGAGGGGAGGAGGAAGGGAGGGTGCAGGGAAGGATGATGGGGGAGGAGGAAAATAGGAAGTAGGGAGCTGGAGCTGGGAGTTAGAGAATGAATAAATGAAAGGGAGGGAAATTAAGTAGGAACGGGAGAAATGAGGGAAGGAAGGGGAAGGGAGGAAAGGAGAGTAGGCAGAGGTCTTCGAGGAGGAAAAAGAGGAAGTAGGGAGGTGGGAGTTACAGAATGAATAAATGAAAGGGAGAGAAAATTAAGATGGGATGGATGGAATGGCGGAGGGAAGGAAGGAAGGAAGGAAGGAAAAAGAGAGGAGAGTAGAAGGGAGGGAGGAAGGGAGAGGAGGGAAAAGGGAGGTAGATAAGCAGGCAGATGGAAATTAGGTAAGGAGTAAATGAAAGGGAGAAAATTAAGGAATGGAAGGAATGAGGGAAAGAAGATAAAAAAGGAGACCTAGAGAATGAATGAATGAAAAGGAGTGAGAAAATTAAGAAACAATAAAAAAATAAGGGAAGGAAGAGGGAAGGAAGGAGAAATTTAAGAAAGGACGAACGAAAAGAGAGAAGGAGGAAGAGGAAGGGAAAATTAAAAAGGACGGAAAGAATGAGGGAAGAATAAAAGGGAAATAGATTAAGGATGAATGAAGGGAAAGTAAAAGTTAAGAAAGAGATGAAAGAATGAAGGAAGGAGGAAGAAGTTAGGGATGCTAGGGGGAGAATGAATGAATGAAGGGAGGGAAACAGTCATGGAAGAAAGTAGGGAGGGAGTTAATGGAGAAAAAAACGAATGAAAGGAAGGAAATAAGTAAAAAAAGAAAGTAAAGAAGAAGTTAGTGGAAAGAATGAATGAATGAAGAGAAAAGAAAAAAAATATAAAAAGGGAAAAACATAAGGGAAGAAAGAAAAAAGGAAAAAATAAGGAAGGAGTCAGCGGGAGAAATTAATTAATTAATAGAGATCAGAAAATATCAAGTATAAATGAAGGAATAGAGAAGATTCAGAAGGGAACGAATAAAGGAAGGAAGAAAGAGAGAGAGAGAGAGAGAGAGAGAGAGAGAGAGAGAGAGAGAGAGAGAGAGAGAGAGAGAGAGAGAGAGAGAGAGAGAGAGAGAGGAACAAAACCTTCCGGGAACCATCCTAACATCTTCCAACAGAACCCCTCCCTCCCTCTCAGGCGTGTGATGAGGAAAGCGAGGTTAGGGAAAAGAGAGAGGGAGGGGGAGAGACGACACCGGAAGCTTTGACAATGACCCTGAAGATCCACTAAGGCTACTGGAGGAGGGAGGGAGAGAGGGAGAGGGGGGAAAGAGGGAGAATAGGGAAAGGAAACGGGTGGGGAAATTTAGGATCGGGAGAGAGAAAGACAGGGTAATGGAGAATGAGAGGATTGGAGGTAGGGAATGAGGTAGATGATGAGGAGATGGGAGGAGGAAGGGACAGAATGGGAGAAGAGAGATGGAGAAGGAATTTGAAAAGAAGAGGGAAAAGGTAGAGGAAGAGGGAAGATGGAAAAGGAGAAAATGGTGAAGTTGGAAAAAAGAAGATAGAAAAGAAGAGGAAGAGGGAGAAGGTAAGACAAGGAAGGTAGAAAAGAAGAGGAAAAGGGATAATAGAAAAGGAGAAGAGGTAGAAGCTAGAAGGAAAAGGAAAATGAAAGAGAATGGAAAAGAGAGGAAGGAGGAAAAAGGTAGAAGGATATGATAAAAGATAGAGGGAAAAAGAGGATAAAAAAGAAGAGAAAGGAGGAAGAAGATAGATGGAAAAGAGGAGGAAGGAGAAGGTAAAGGGAGAAGGGAGGGGAAGGAAAAGTTAGTCTCCCATTTCCTCGTCCCCGGAACCAAGAGTGTGTAGAGTAAGTCGAGGGTTCCGGAAGTAAATATATTAAGAGGGTCGAGAGAGAGAGAGAGAGAGAGAGAGAGAGAGAGAGAGAGAGAGAGAGAGAGAGAGAGAGAGAGAGAGAGAGAGAGAGAGAGAGAGAGAGAGAGAGAGAAAATCGCTGGCATGCCTAAAGACCTCACAATTACTTACTCCAATAAAACCGAGGATGAATGACAGCGATAAAAGCGACAAAAAAAAAAAAAAAAGTAACCTACCCAACCAGATGCCCGCTGCACTAAAAAAAACGCAATTAACACACACACACACACACACACACACACACACACACACACAAACACACACACACACACACACACACACACACACACACACACCTGTTGCATTATGATTTCGTCACCATCGCTTCTCACTATTACTTGCTGTTAGGACAAAGAAGTTATAATGCTGCATTAAAATAAACTTGTGCACATCGCCACGATCTGCGAGGCGCCTCAGGTGTCTGTTACCTGCTGACTGACAAACTCACTGACAGATTGACTGATTGCTATCTACAGTGATTAATGGCAAGCAAAGTGATGCAATAGTCTTGAAGAAAGAAGGTAAAGTCACTTTTTATATGAGAAAGGTAAATTACTGGTGAAAAAAAAGCATTTAATTGATCACGCCTCCATGAAAGAAAATTAATAATGAATCAAATCGCAGAACAATAATAACCACATAATTAAATGCACTAAAAATGGAAGGTCCTCTTGAAAAAAAAAAAAAAGCATATGAATCATTACACACAAAGACTACAATGATTTGCAAGAAGGAAAAAAAAAGTAACGGTGAATTATAAATACATTTACATAACTTAAAAAGGAAATCAAGACACTGAATGACAATTCCTTCAAAGGTGAACAGTGAATAAAAACTTGTCTAATTAACAACTGTTGTGCACCTTCCCCTCCCACCACCACTACCACCACCACCGTCGCTACACAAGACACACCCAATTAGGCACAGTAAAAATATCATCATGAAACACCAATATATTCTCATTACCAGGTAGTTTCCATATTTAATGCCTGATCTTCTCTGGTATTTATCACTGTTACTGCCACCAAGCTAATTACCCTTTCTTGACTATCCGCTCCTCGCTCTCATATTCATTACTATCTGTCTCTTCCACTGCGTTACTTCCCTGTTTTAAGAGCTGACTTCCCTTGTCATGCATCATGTTTTAGCTCCCAGGCAGCGGCGGCGGCGGAGGTGGTGATACTGCCGCCGCTACTGTCTGAACGCCGCCACCAGTATACTCAAGCGACGCTGAGGCTCGAATTTTTAAACGTTTTCTTCGTACATAAGCACTATTTTCAAGGTTACAAAGACAGGTAATCGGATTCCCATTCTTGTTTTCCTCAGTGTTGATGCAGAATCCTTTTTAAACTATCATTTTTTTTTACTATCATCTTAGAAATGGCCGTAAAAACTCTTCAAACATAGAAAAAAAAAATTTAATCATGGACCAAGGTGACAAAATACCCATATTCTCAAACGATTTCTTATCTCATTAGGACAATTTTCAAAGGCTATACAGGTGGGTAATCGGATTCTCATGGTTGTTTTCTTGCTGAAGACGCAGAATACTTGTTTATGTATCACTAGAGCAATTCTTCAAAGGTCACAAAGATAGTTAACGGGTTCTAACGGTTCTTTTTTTTTTTTACTTAATGCATAATCTTGTTAAAATATTATTAGAATCATAGAAACGCCCCCCTGAGGACTGCCATAACTTCCTTCACATAAAAAAATCTAAACTAATGATGAAATTGATAACCTGCCTTGAATTTTGTCAGAGATACACAGTCCTGTCACAATATGAACCTTACTACTTCTGCTTCTGCTGCTCCTGTACCTTAACACCATCACTAGTATACCCGTACACCATAAAGATACTATAACCCCTACCCCCTTCCTCCTCCTCCTCCTCCTACTGCTGTCATCACTGTCTTAAAACCATCAGTGACACAATTATAATAATACTAATCCTGCTAATTTTACTAATACTGTATCTAAAAAAAAAAAACATCGTCAGCAGTAATTCACCATAATAGCACAAATACTTCTACTACTGCTGTATTTAAACACTATCAGTAGTAGACCATAATGATAATACTAATGCTTCTCCTGCTACTATCTCTCAACACCGTCTGCAGAAGGCCATAATAATGATAGTAATCCTGCCTCTAATGCTGATTCTGTATCTAAACCCCATCAACAGCATACCATAATAATAATAATAATAATAATAATTCTACTACTTCTACTGCTGTTACTGCATCTAAACATCATGCATACCAGACAACTACTATTGTATCTAAACATCATCAACAGTAGGCCATAACACAATACGACCAATCCCCCTGTTACTGCTACTGTACCTACACACTAATATTGATCCTGCCGCTACTGTTACTTCTCTATCTAAAACACCACCTGGAGTCTCTAAAATCATGGTACTAAACGCCACTCTACACTACACTACATTCAGGAAGCAATACTTTCTTAACTGCCTCGTAAAACTCACTCACACGAGGATGACCCTGCCTCAACTCCCCACAATCCTCCCTCCCCCCACCCTCTCTCTCTCTCTCTCTCTCTCTCTCTCTCTCTCTCTCTCTCTCTCTCTCTCTCTCTCTCTCTCTCTCTCTCAGGTTGAGCGCACGCAGTATCATAAATCATTGTATAATAAAAGCATAAGCCTCAGGGCAGAGGTTTTTACAATGGCTGAGTGTCTCCAGCGACCACGCCATAATGAAGGAAGGGGCAGCAACACGGGGCCAGATGGAGACGAGGAGAGCAGAGGAGGGATGGGGAGAGGGAGAGATTGAGGGTGGAGAAGGATGGGATGGGATGGAATGGGAAGAGAGGAGAAAAAGAAGACAAGAGAAGAGAAAATACAGAAGAGAGAGAGAGAGAGAGAGAGAGAGAGAGAGAGAGAGAGAGAGAGAGAGAGAGAGAGAGAGAGAGAGAGAGAGAGAGAGAGAGAGAGAGAGAGAGAGAGAGAGAGAGACTGGTAGTAACAGGGAATATACGAAAGTGAAGCAGTAAATAATAAAGAATTTGAATATAATAACAATATGGAAAAAAAATAGAAATACATAATACGATTATATAAGCGAAGAGAATAGCAAAAAGTAAAGAAAGGAAGACAAGAACAAAGAAAAAAAAAACATATACAAATCAATACAGTTAGAGTAGGAAGATTTACGATACATAAATACGAACATAGAAATATAAACCCCACAAAAGAAAAAGAAAATACAAAAAGAGAAAAATAAACAATATATAATAATCGACACATAAAGGAAACACCAGCTAAGACTCCATACAAAATAATCATAAGGGTAGATACAACTAAGATTAGGAGGGAAAATTATAGCAGACATACAAGAGGAGTTTAAGATGTTACGAGTCACAAAGAAATGAAGGTCTGGCGCACCTGACTCAGTGCCCCGTCAAACTATGCACTGTACAATTCAACAGATTAAAGAAAAACATGAAAGCGTGAGATCAAAGTGAGGCGGAGGAGGTAAACCAGAGGAAAACAGATAATAAATGAATAATAAATGGAATCAGAAGAGAGAAAGAGTAAATCTGAGAAGAATAAGATGTTTAGAGTAAATGAGAGGGAAGAAGTAGATCAAAGCAAAGTAAACGAGATAAACAAGAAAACAGATAATAAATGAATAATAAAGAGGATTAGAACAGAAAGAAGGAATGAATCAGAGAGACAGAGAGAGAGAGAGAGAGAGAGAGAGAGAGAGAGAGAGAGAGAGAGAGAGAGAGAGAGAGAGAGAGAGAGAAAAGGAAGTTTAGGGCAGGTAGAAGTAACGGAGTAGATGAAAGCGAGGTGGACGAGATAAACAAAAGAAAAGCAGAGAATAAAGGGGATTAAAACAGAAAAGGGAGGATGAACCAGAGGAGAATAGGAGATTTAGGATAGGTAGGGAATAAAGGAGTAGATTAAGAGAAAACCAGTTCGTAAAAATGAGTTCCGCCTCCTTTAACCAGAAACACGTGAATTTAATGGGCCATAAAGGCAAATTGTGAAGGAGACTGTGACCGAAATGTGTCTACTCAACTTAGTGAACGTGAAGGGAGGAATGCAGGTACGTACGTTTTGCGGGTTTGTTCTCCTTGTCGTCGCAAGATTTTTTTTTCTTTTTTTTTCTCTCTTTTTTTGGGATTTTTTTTTCCTCAAACGCGACTCGGTTTTGTATAAAATTTGACTTCATTATCCCAAAAGCGGACGTGGTTTTGTAAAGTTGTTGTTTCGTCCTCTCTTTGTTTTGGTTCACTGACCAGACTCACTATTATGGTCTGTCTGCATCTCCCCCTCACCCTCCTCCTCCTCCTCCTCCTCCTCTACTTCTCCTCATCTCCCCTCCAAAAAAGTGTGAATGACATGCCTGTTTGTGTGTGCGCCTCTCCGTTTGCTTGTCTACCTGTCTCTTTCTAACTAACTGACTGTTTGTCTTACCGTTTAGTTCGTCTGTATGTCTGTCTGTCTTCAGGTCTATCCAGCTATCTTGTTGTATGTCTGTAAGTCTGTGTCTGTCCATCTGTCTGTCTGCATTCATGTACTACTATGAATGGACGGATGAATGTGTCTTTTTGTCTGTGTAGGTGCCTGTCAATCTGTTAACTCTCTCTCTCTCTCTCTCTCTCTCTCTCTCTCTCTCTCTCTCTCTCTCTCTCTCTCTCTCTCTCTCTCTCTCTAGCTCTAACACACACACAAACATCCCTCACTTCTCCCTCTCTACCCCGAAATCACGCGGTACAAGGAAACAAAACACCATCACCCCCCACAACCCCCCCCACCACCACCACCACCACCACCACCACCAACCCGACAAGACCTCTTCTCACAAGCTGGGGATCCGGTGCGACTGGGAGACCCGCTTTGGCCGCCTGCCCACCGCGGGAAACAAGGCCCCGGTGTAGTAGTGTGAGGGGAGGCGAGACCCGGCCCTCCTTCCCCCCTTCCCTCCCCCTCACACCTGGCTAATTATACCTGCCCACACCCGCCGCCACAGACACGCGCGTTACGCCAGCCGAGAGCATCAGCGTGTGTTGTGTTGTGCTAATGTGAACTTATTGTTGTTATTATGGCTCAATTTTTTGTTGTAGGGATAAGCGGTGCGGTGAGGCAAAGGGTGAGGATTAGAGGTGAGGGAGGGAAGGGAATGGGGAAAGGGTGAGTTAATGTGTTGATGATGTTGTTGTGATGTGTTTGTGATGTGATGTGTGTGTGTGTGTGTGTGTGTGTGTGTGTGTGTGTGTGTGTGTGTGTGTGTGTGTGTGTGTGTGTGTGGGTGGGTGGGGGTGTAAGTTCGTTCATTTTTCTTTCTTCCCTTTTTTTTTTGTCTAAGTTCACTTTTTTTTTTCGTCTGTATGTTGTGTTTGGTTGACTGTTTGTTTGCTCCTCGCCTCTGTATGTCAAGGAGGTTAGAGTTCTGACATTTTAAACAAACAATGCACTTTCTTTACATTTTCAGGTCTGTTGCTGTTTGGCTTTCCTTTGTATTCCTTTGTATACTTCTACTGTGCAATTAGTTACATCATCTACCGCTCTTTATTTTATACTTATGCAATCCAAAGCTCGGAGAAAACACTGAAGCAGAAATCCGTCGTTCATTCAGACATTTCTCCATTAAAACTCAACACCCGACAGACAACATAACCAGGAGGAGGAGGAGGAGGAGGAGGAGGAGGAGGAGGAGGAGGAGGAGGAGGAGGAGGAGGAGGAGGAGGAGGAGGAGGAGGAGGAGGAGGAGGAAGCCATTGTCGCCACACACACAACAGACAACTTAAGATACACCAAGAATACCCAAGCCTTGTAAAACACTCCCCCAGTACATACACTTCCTCACCCCTATGCATCTCTTTAACCTCCCTCAGCTACCTCACCCCACGCCCTATGTATCTCCCTGGCGACCTCTCCCCTTGCCCCTGCCTTCCCCAGTCATCCCCACCGGCCGCCCTACAGCCATAGGTACACACACACACACACACACACACACACACACACACACACACACACACACACACACACACACACACACACACACAAGGGCCTCGACGTCCTTATCGGAGCACGCGGCAATTTTTCTTCGTTTTCAACACTTGGGGCGGGTCGGGTCTGATTTACGACGGGGGCGACGGTCCCCTGCACGTGTTGCGTCATCCCCACGCCGTCAGGGACCAGTTATCGCGTCGTTTGTAAGCTTACACGTCCTGGCCAGTAGCGAAGGGCCCAAGGGGTGGATGGGAGAACGAAGGCAAGTGTGTGGTGGGGTGGTGGATGGTGCTGGGGTGAGGATTTGAATATTGGAGTGAAAACTTGATTCGTGGCATGGGTTTTCGATGGTGGGGTGAACAAGGCGGCGGCAGGAAGAGCTGAGACGACAGGAATGGGGTAAAGTAAAAGTGTGCGAGAGGACATAACGAGAGAATCGGGACTGAAAAGAGCAGTGGATGGGTTGGGATACGGAGGATGGGAGAATCCTGACTACCCAGGCTTGGGGAGGGGTCAGGGGAAAGCGTGAGAGCAGATGGGAGGAGGAGGAGGAGGAGGAGGGTCTTCGCCTGACCGTGTGACCCAGCGCCGTGCAGAGAACATACTGGTGAAGAAAAGTTTGGACGATTTATTAGAGAAGCCAAAGTTGTTTCATTACAGCGGCCTCGTTCATCAGCGAGAGCTGTGGCTCGTCCCTTCTTCCTTTCATTCATTCACTCATTCATTAGGGACAAGGATGCTTTATTAATTCACTCATTCAGTCAACGGTAAAGGTCAGTAATGATTCCCTGTTGATAACAAGAGGTATTATTAAGGCATAGGTTTGTAATTACGACTCTCTCATTCACTATTTACACTCACATACATTCCCTTTCTACCATCAGAGCATGCGGTGTGTAGGAATTATTCAGAGGGCATCTCGAAGGACATTTATTAATTCATCACTGCTGTGAATGAGGCTGAGCTATGAGAGGTGGAGTGGGGAGAGGCAGGGAGCTGACATTATCACATTGTACCTCCACCTACACTTTCACGCACGGCACATCACCATACCAACCTGTGTCTATACCTCTCCTACATATAACAGTAACAACGGATTATATAGCCTCTCTTTTTAATACTGCAACTATTTCTTCCCTCGAATTTTATAGTCAAGTGTAGTGTAGTGTAGTAAAATCAAATACACTGTTGCTATTGTAAATCCCCTTGTATTCCAATATAATCAGATTTCGTGACGCTGCTGCAGGACAAAGGCGGGAAGACAACACGTTCCAATGCAGTGAGGGAGGATGGAGCGTTGTGTAACTGTACGGCAGCAGGAGTAACTTGCGCATTCCTGACAACCTGCAGCTTCCTTCTCCAAGTTCTTGTTCTCTTGCTTCTTATTCACCCACATCATCACCCAACATCCCCACCACCACCACCACCACCAACAATAACTTCCTCCTGTCCCACCTTCTCTCACACACCACAACCCTTTCTTTTTTTCCCCCCACCTTTAATCATCACCCTCCGCAGCTCCACCACAGGTATGTAAAGGGAGGGAAAAAAAAAAGTGACATTCTTCTGCTGCACCTCATCCCATCCGTCACTTCCTCCTCGCATCATGCCCCCGTCACCTGTGTCTCAAGGGCATGGACGGGGCCGCCTTCTGGTTGTCTTGTCCTCTGTTGCCTCTCTACACAAGTGACAATGAGTTGGTCTGGTCTTTTCTCCCTTCATCCTTCGTCCCTCTCACAGCCTCCTCCTCCCCCAGTGGTGTGCGTGTGTGTATTATGCATTGTCTGGGAGGAACCTCAAGTATTTTTTTTCCTGGCCATCTACTTTCTTTCCTCTCTCTCTCTCTCTCTCTCTCTCTCTCTCTCTCACTCTCTCTCTCTCTCTCTCTCTCTCTCTCTCTCTCTCTCTCTCTCTCTCTCTCTCTCTCTCTCTCTCTCTCTCTCTCTCTCTCTCTCTCTCTTTTATTCTCACTTTTGAAACTGCTTCTTTCCTTCTTCTGATTACCCTTTTTTTCTTCTTTCCTCATTATTTTTACTCTTTCTCTTTTCTTTTACTCTCACTAACAAAACTTTCCTTTTCTCCTCGTTTTCTCCATCTTTTACTTTTGCTTGTGAAATTTTCCCTTCCTCTCTCCTCTAGATATCTCTCTTTTGTCTTATTTTCCTTTGATTATGAAACTCTAACTTCATCTCCCCTTACATCGTTCA
The DNA here is from genome assembly GCF_035594125.1 of Scylla paramamosain. Classification (NCBI taxonomy): domain Eukaryota; kingdom Metazoa; phylum Arthropoda; class Malacostraca; order Decapoda; family Portunidae; genus Scylla; species Scylla paramamosain. Next base: position 33,268,839 of record NC_087153.1, on the reverse strand, counting down.
TCTTTCTTTTCTTTTTTCTTTCATTTTTACTCATGGAACCTCTCTCTCTCTCTCTCTCTCTCTCTCTCTCTCTCTCTCTCTCTCTCTCTCTCTCTCTCTCTCTCTCTCTCTCTCTCTCTCTTGCTTGCTCTTATGAAACTTCCTCTCCCGCCTTCTTCTCACCCTCTCAGTCTGACTCAGGCAAGAGGCGCGCCATTCGTTGATTCGCTTCCTCCTCCTCCTCCTCCTCCTCCTCCTCCTCCTCCTCCTCCTCCTCCTCCTCTCCTCCTCACCCTTGCCCCGACTGCCCGCTCACCTGCCAAACGGGAAACAAAGCGTGTCACCTTCCCACGCTGCGTCCTGCTGCCAAGGGAATCAATCAGTGTACTTGGTAAAATAATGCCGCTTTGTTATTTATACTCATCATGTCTTGAGTGGATGGGATGGGATCGCCTCTCTCTCTCTCTCTCTCTCTCTCTCTCTCTCTCTCTCTCTCTCTCTCTCTCTCTCTCTCTCTCTCTCTCTCTCTCTCTCTCTCTCTCTCTCTCTGTAAAGTTAAGCATTGTTTTTGTATGTGGTTTTGTATTTTGGAATTTCGTATCACGTTCGCATTGCTTTTTTTTAGTAAACTATCTAATGAACCGCGCCCGCGCGCGCGCGCGCGCGCGCGCGTGTGTGTGTGTGTGTGTGTGTGTGTGTGTGTGTGTGTGTGTGTGTGTGTGTGTGTGTGTGTGTGTGTGTTTGTCCATCCACAAGGGGAGGCCACGTTACCCAATTGGTTTATCAGTAATACCCCCTTTAGCTGAGTGATTACTACACCCGTGCTCCAGTGACTCCGCCGCCGTCGCTCGTACTCGTGTCTCCCCACCCCCCTTCCCTTCCCTCCCCCACGTGATCGATCCCCTGACGTGTGTATATACAGTCAGCGAATCAAGCATCATCCTTACCTGTGACTGACGTATCGCGAAATGATCGAAACCCACCTGTTTGTTTTCACTGCCACTTTACAATGATTCACTCGCGTCCCACAGTTCATCGGACACAAGAAGGAAGACAGCACTGAGATCGCTCACTTTACATTTACTTGCATTACTCATCTGCACTTTACGACTCATTGCAAGGAAAGGTTAGGAATTGTATGATGCGAGGCACAAAGCGGAGGAAGAAGAGGAGGGAGGAGAAACGGAGACAAGGAGGCAAGGAGACGCGATAAAACAAAAAGGAAAGATGGAGGAAGCAAGGGGAAGAAGAGAGATAATACAAGGTGGAGGAAAGAGAGAGAGAGAAAAAAAGAGTAAGAAGAGAGAGACGGGTGGGATGAAAAGGGAAAGAAAAACGTAAGATAGCAAGAGAGAGAGAGAGAGAGAGAGAGAGAGAGAGAGAGAGAGAGAGAGAGAGAGAGAGAGAGAGAGAGAGAGAGAGAGACGGGAAGGAGGAAAAGGGATGAAGAAGACTCAAGATCACACGAGGTGGAGAAAAGAGAGAGAGAGAGTAAGAAGAAGGGAAAAACGGGAGGGAGGGAGTGAGGGAAGAAAGGCGAAGAGGCGCTAGGTGTAAGGGTGCTTCTGGGCAAGGCGCGATGAGAACTCGGGAAAAAGGTAAGAGAGGGGAGGGAAAAAAGTAAGTTTCCTCTCTTTTCTCCACGTTCCAAAATTGTGCGGTAGGGGTCCTTGAGGGCTTTTTGTGGCCGGCGACAGTGAGAGGGAAGTGAGTGGGGACTGAGAGGGAAGGAGAATGGGAGGCGGGACAGGGAAGGAGGACGAGGACAGGAGGAGAGGGAGGAGGAGAGGGAGGTAGCAAAAGGTGTATTATGGAACGGAGATTGTCAAGGCAGGAGGGTCGAGGGTAACTTTCCGTGTAGGTTTAACGTTTAAGATGTGTGTGTGTGTGTGTGTGTGTGTGTGTGTGTGTGTGTGTGTGTGTGTGTGTGTGTGTGTGTGTGTGTGTGTGTGTGTGTGTGTGTGTGTGTGTGTGTGTGTGTGTGTGTGTGTGTGTGTGTGTGTGTGTGTGTGTGTGTGTGTGTGGTGGGGTTGGCAGTGGCTATGAAGATGCATTAGGGATGGACGTGAAGGAAAAAGTCTGTGAAAAGAAGTGGTGGTGGTGGTGGTGGTGATGTGGTGTGTGTGTGTGTGTGTGTGTGTGTGTGTGTGTGTGTGTGTGTGTGTGTGTGTGTGTGTGTGTGTGTGTGTGTGTGTGTGTGTGCGCGCGTGGTCAAGAACTTTATCGCAAGGTATGACTGATGTATCTCATTCCCTTGAGGTGGAATTGATTAAATAGATCTCTCTCTCTCTCTCTCTCTCTCTCTCTCTCTCTCTCTCTCTCTCTCTCTCTCTCTCTCTCTCTCTCTCTCTCTCTCTCTCTCTCTCTCTCTCACCACCACCACAACTCCACGCATTATACATTCCGTTCCTATTATACATTCAACACTCCCGCGCTTCACGTACCCACCACACCCCACTACCATCACCACCACTACCACCACCATGCACGCCACCCATCATTCCCGCCACTGCACCTCACACGCACTCAGCAAGATCCCCTAGTTATGCAGGCACTACAGAGGCACCGCGCACCAGCATCCCTCGGCACCAGCTGGCACACGACCCTCCCTGGCGCCGGAAATTGACACAATGAAGCTCTCTCGTCCCCTCATGGCATCCTCTGGGTCGACACCGCAATTTCCTGACCTTTCCTTCCTTGCTGTCCTCTTCCTCCTCTCTCCCTCTCCCTCTCTCGTCATTCCATTCCACTCAGGAGACACAAAACGGCCCAAAACCGACTAGCCTCTTCCTCTTTCGTAAAACTGAATTTCTCTAAGGGCCTGAATACTGAATGCTTCAATATGGACTACCGTGTAATCTTGCCTAATCCCTCAGTTGCCTTCCTTCCCTCCTTCCTTCTTTCTTCTCTTCATCTCTCATTTTTTTTTTATCTGTCCTTCCTTCCCATCCATCCCTCTTCTTGTATGTACAGTAACTGCTTCTTCTCTCTCTCTCTCTCTCTCTCTCTCTCTCTCTCTCTCTCTCTCTCTCTCTCTCTCTCTCTCTCTCTCTCTCTCTCTCTCTCTCCTTCAATCTGTCCTTCCTTAGTACACATCCCTCTTCACCTTTCATTTCTCCTCCTCCTTCCTCTCTTCTTCAATCTGTCCTTCCTTCCCTCCCATCCCTCTTCTCCTTACTTCCCCTCTCCTCGCACTCACTCTCCCCAAATGGAATGCGCGGGTGAGGCAGGGTCACTGGGAGGGCGAAAGGTGAAAGCAAGGGAGGCTAGAAAGGTTGGCAGGGGAGGAGGGAGGAAGGGAGGTACAGGATGCAACAACAAAGTACAAGAACGGAGCAAGCAGCCCTCTACCCCTGACCGACCATACGGGAGGTGTTAGTGCCCCTGCCTCGCCCCTGCCCTATCCTGCCCTGCCCTGGTGTGGTGTGGTGTGGTATGGCGATGTAAATGAAGCAGGGAGACCTGTTTACTATATCCCAGCTGCTTGTCTCAATTTCCTATTTACAAGGTGTGTAAGGTTTTGGCTGGGCCCCTTGGTGTGTGTGTGTGTGTGTGTGTGTGTGTGTGTGTGTGTGTGTGTGTGTGTGTGTGTGTGTGTGTGTGTGTGTGTGTGTGTGTGTGCAGCTGGTTGTGCGGTCGGGTCCTTTGTAGGGGGAAAAGAGATGATGGGATGGAGGCGTAGGGGAGGAAAAAAGGAAGGGCGAAGGAAAGGGAGGGAGGGAGGAAGAGGGAGACAGGGAGGGATGGATATTGGATGCAAAGTAGGCCAGGAAAGAACGTAGAGGTGGGTGGGAGGCAGCTATGTAAGAGAAAAAATATATAGGGTAATAAAGAGGAGGTGAAGAAGAGAGGTAGAGAACTACGTAGGATAGAGAAGAGAGAGAGAGAGAGAGAGAGAGAGAGAGAGAGAGAGAGAGAGAGAGAGAGAGAGAGAGAGAGAGAGAGAGAGAGAGAGAGAGAGAGAGGATGACGCGGGTGACTGAGTGGCCAGTTTGTTGACACCATTAGTCTCCTGATCACGAGGTAAACATGAAACCTGACCTGACCCTTTGACCCCCTCCCTTGGCACCCCTACTCCCCTCCCCTCCTTCCTTCCTTCCCTCTCTCACCCTCTCCCTCTTCTCTCTCCCCTCTCTTTTCTTTCAGCCTACCAGATCCACCCCCCTCCGGATGCTCTCTTTCACTTTTCATCCCCCCTTTTCCTCCTCTCCTCTTTCCAGTTCCTCCCTCCTCTTCCCTTCCTCTTCTTTTTCTTTTCAGTTTTATTCTTTATTCATCGTATTTTGTCACCTCTCCTTTATTTATCTATTTATTTTTTGCTCTTTCTTTATCCAAGTGTGTGTGTTTTTATCAATGATTTCTGTTTGTCCTCACTTCTGTTTGTCTTCACTGGTTCCTCTTCGGTTATGTGTGCTCTCTCTCTCTCTCTCTCTCTCTCTCTCTCTCTCTCTCTCTCTCTCTCTCTCTCTCTCTCTCTCTCTCTCTCTCTCTATTCACCCATCAAACCATCCATTTCATATTCTTCACCTCCCTCAAAGTCGGATTCGCCTCACCTCTTCACACTTCCTGCCTCCTCCTCCTCCACCTCCTCCTCCTCCTCCTGGCGCTGCTGCTCCCCCAGTCTTCCCCTCCTGAGCAAATAAACAAAGGGGATATGCATGACCCACTCGGAGCGTGTGCAGGGGAACAAAGGCCAGGGGAAGATCCTCACTGACGCGGCTGACCTCCCTTCACTCCTCCACTCCTTCACACTTCCTCTGACAGACTGAGGACCTTACTCTTGAAAAACTTCTGCGCCACACCTCCACTATGTTCATAAGGCTATAGATGAAGTTACACGGGTTTTTAAGGGTGTCTTTTTTACGGTTCTAGTGAGATTAACGAGATTTTTTTATTATTAACAGAAGAAAAGCTTGTCAGAACCGGTGTAATCGTCTCTGTGGCTTTTGAAAATGGTTGTGGTTAGAAAGAACTGTTTTAGAATACGGGTTTGAGACAGACAGACATACTTAAGGCTATTTCTGTGGTCCTAGTGACAGATGAACGAGTGCTACATTATTAACAGGAGAAACAACTTATTAGAACCAGGTTAATCATCTCTGTGGTCTTTGAAAATAGTCGTGGCGAGAGGGAGAGAACGAAGTGTTTCAGAATACGGGTCTCCTGAAACAGACATACAGAAAAGGAGGAGTCATCGGTATATCGCTCACTGATAACTAAAGTCCTCATTACGCAGCGATTAAAGGGACGGCTTGGCATCACGATCCTCTTACTTGTGCGAAATCTGAGCGTATGTAAAATAAAAGGAAAATGAGAAGGAAAGAAAAAAAAACGCATGCAATCTGATTATGAGGACCAAGGTGGGGTGTAATGTTATCAGAGGAGACGACATAAAAAGAGATAATATATTCGTACCCGGGGTGAAATGTCTCATAAATGTTGAGGTAATGAGGTAAAAAAAATGAAATACAAAAAAGGCGACAGTCTTTATGAGGTGAGCTGTCCTGAGGTTAGGTGATGTCGTGAAGTAGTGATGAAGTGTGAGATGAGGATTAAAGGTGATAAAAGAGAGATCAACAGACAAAAAATAGACACGGGAGGAGGAGGAGGAGGAGGAGGAGGAGGAGGAGGAGGAGGAGGAGGAGGAGGAAGAGGAGGAGGAGGAAAAAAAAAAGGGATCAAAGAAAAATAAAGCATGAGGATGAGTAAGAAACAACAAGAGTGTGTCTCATTACGCCGCGATGAGACGATTAATTACACAGATAAAGGGGAAACCTGAGCTGCGGGAGGCCCTCATTATAGTGGGGTAGGGGGAAGGGGGAGAGATAAGAGGGGGAGCCGCGCCAGTATCACGGGGGGACGGTGTTGACAGGCCGCGCAGGACACACTCATTAATGCAGCCGAAAAGCAAACACTGTGCTTCTCTCTCTCTCTCTCTCTCTCTCTCTCTCTCTCTCTCTCTCTCTCTCTCTCTCTCTCTCTCTCTCTCTCTCACACACACACACACACACACACAAGTCAACGCTTCAATAACTCAATGGGAAATATATCAGTAAGGTCAGTGATCTGTCTGGTACTGGCTGACTCACCGCCTCCCACCACCCATCCACCTCCCATCACCCACCTCCCACCACCTACCTACTGCCCACCACCCACCACACAACACCCAGGCACACACCGCCTCGCAGACTCGCCACACCAGCACCACACGCCCTGTGAACCCAACCACATCTGAGCTTTATCGTTGTGTTGCATTCTGGCTGACTGATAAATCTCGGTCACTTATCAGAATTACAGGTAAGGGGAAAAGAATTACACTGGACTCTCCCTTGCGTGTATCGATATATTAACACACCGGAGAACTTCAATAATACTACAAAGAAATGCGTGAAGGTGAGTCACTTGTGTGTTAACTTGACTTTCTTCGCAAACAGGTGTAAATTTTGACCTACGATAGATTCACCTAGTCACCCTCACATGGTTACCCACGCCAACACCTCATGGTCTGCTTGGTGAAGGAGAGAGCCATGATATGCAAAGCTAAGTTGGGATTGAGGCGACTATAAGGGCATAAGGCAATGGTGGTGGTGGCGGTGGTGGTGGTGGTGATAGTGGTGATGGGTGAAGTCTTGGTGTAGCTGTGTATCTTATGAATACTCTATCCTTTCCCTTCTTTCTTTCCTCTCCCTTCTTCCTTCCAATGCATTCACGTCCGTCTCCTTTCATTCTTTCCTTCCGTTCTTTCTTTTTTTCATTATTTCCTGTGAATCCATCTTCGTCTGCCTTCCCTTTTTTCATTTCCCTTCTTCCTTCACCCTTTTGTGTCCACCTCCTTCTCCCTTCCATCTTTACCCTTCCCTTTTCCTCCTTTCTTCAAATAAATCCACCTTGGTCTGCTTTTCTTTCCACTTTCCCCTTTCCATTTCTTCCTTCTTTAATATATGGTGTCACTTTGAGCCCACCTTCTCTTCCTTTCTTCTTTCCTTTCCTTTCCCATTTCTTCCTTTCATAAATATAACGTGGGGAGTCACTGTAAGTCTACCTCGGTCTCCCTTCCTTCCTCCTCTCCTTTCTCTCTCTCTTCCTTTCACAGATGCGTCACGTGGGGAGTCTTGGTCCTCACACTGGCCATGGAAGGAGTGCAGACCTGGACTCCGCGTCACGTCACGAGTTGTCCATCACGGTGATCTTAGAAAACCAGACATGACCCTCCAAGACGAAAGTAACGTTCAAAGCAAGGAGCCCCAATAATAAAGTAAGTGAAATACGTACGTTACAAGAGAAAATAAATTAATTTGAGTATTACGTTATAAGAAATTCACGAAAATCACCCATGCATGAATACGTAAAAGGGATATAAAGAAGAAAAATTGTACGATGAGAAGTAAGTAATGAGTAATGCAAAACAGTGATAGATAGGAAAGTAATGAAAAGGGCCATAAAGCACATCACTGCACGCCCGCCCCTCATCCCCCCATTACACCTGCAAACTTGTAATAATGAGGCACCTGCGAGGCTTAATTGACAGCCGGCGACAGGTGAGCGACAGGTGAGGCGCCGCGGACTGGACGGGCAGGTAAGGTTAGGGCGGTGGAGTCTGAGAGGTCACGTGCCCTAACCTCACCTTGCCTGGCGCGAGACAAAGGATTATGATGATGATGATGATGATGATGATGATGATGATGATGATGATGATGATAATGGTAATAATAATAATAATAATAATAATAATAATAATAATAATAATAATAATAATAATAATAATAATAATAGTTTCCTGTAAAAGTTTTCATTCAATTTCCTTCCCGTAATAATTCTTTTGATGCCTTTCTCTTTCTTCCTCACTCAGTCACGACTTTCTCCTGCCCCACTTTCATTCTCTCTCTCTCTCTCTCTCTCTCTCTCTCTCTCTCTCTCTCTCTCTCTCTCTCTCTCTCTCTCTCTCTCTCTCTCTCTCTCTCTCTCTGGTACATATTTCTCCCTGTATCTCACCCTCATTCTTCAACTATTTCCTCCATCACATTTTAGCTTTTCTCGCGTGCCTTTCCCTTCATCCATTCTCTCTCTCTCTCTCTCTCTCTCTCTCTCTCTCTCTCTCTCTCTCTCTCTCTCTCTCTCTCTCTCTCTCTCTCTCTCTCTCTCTCTCTCATGTCCTCCTCTTCGTCATACCACTATTTTTTCCTACAGTTCTGCTGCTCACTTGTCATGAAAGTTTGTGGAAGGGTTCGGCAGGGAGGAGGAGGAGGAAGAGGAGGAGGAGGAGGAGGAGGAGGAGGAGGAGGAGGAGGAGGAGGAGGAGGAGGAGGAGGAGGAGGAGGAGGAAGGAATGGGTGGCACCTGTCGCCACGCCTCATACCCACGCCCTCACCCACACCCACGCCAGGACGGGGAGACGCGGCTGTGCTCACTTCAAAGGCGCCTCGCTTATGTGACACGTAAATAGTATGTGTTTGAAGGGATAAATATGAGCCGTTTGGAGGCGGGCTGGATCCCCCCTTACGTCCTACTCCCTCCCCTTCCTTCCTTTCCTTCCTCTCCCTTCCCTCTCCCTCTCTTACTTTCCTAACGAGTTCCTTTCAATCCCCCCACTCTGTCTCTCCCTCTCTCTTTCACTCAACATGTTCCCTTCACTCTCCTTCCCTCCCTTCCTCCCTCCGTCCCCCCTCCTCATTAGTCACCTGGGCAGGCGTCAGAACACCTCCGCGCCCCTTTAATGAAGGAGTGGCTGGACAGGTGAATCGCGAAGGTCCACCCAAGTGTTTGTTCCCTAAGACTGCCTTCCCTCACCTGTCCGGGCTTAATGAATGGCCTATAGCTGGATAATTACAGGTTACAGGCTATTAAATACAGGTACCAGTTACAAACCCAAAGTTCAGGTGATTATGAGAGGTGTTAGGCTACAGGTTACAGGTTTTCGGCGCCTAGTTACAGGTTACAGGTGCAGACGCTTGTTCCGTGTGGTGTGTATGGAGAGTGATTGCAGGTTAGAGCCGCAGGTGCTGATCAAAGGCACACGATGGAGTATAAGTCAGGAGGCTATTAATTGAATTCCCGCGGCCAGTAATAGTAAAGCTTGTTTGTCTTCTTCCTCTCCTCTCCCCTCATTATCAAATTTTCCCTCATTACGTGCTGCCCTACACGGTTCCTTACATATCGCTTCGGGTACGAGTGTGAGAGGAATTACTGAGAAGGGAATGGGAGTATTCGTAAAGCAATGTTATCCTGCCTGCACGACCCACGCACGCAAGGCTCTCCTCCCCACCACCCTGCCTCCTGCATCCCTCTCCCCCCACACTCTCTGCCTCTCATCACCCATTCATCACATCATCGCATACTCCTCACCACACTCCTCTTTTATTAGCCACTCATCGCCTCATCAACATTTTACTCGCCACCACACTCCCGTTCTTCTACACAAGCATCACGTTCACCATCACTGCTTCTCTTGTCTCTTCCTCTTCTTCCTCCACACACACCAACACAACTACGTAGTCATATCAAATCCTCATCCTACAAGTGTCCCTGTATATGTATGAAGGAAACATCTACTGCAAACTTTGGCAACACTTTTCGCCTAAAGCACCGATAGGTAATTAATTTTTCTGTTCGTCTAACCAGAAAGAACTCACCACCTCTCCACCACAAGACACATTGTTTTTTTTTTTTTTTTGCATGAGTCTCCTCGGTGCTGATCTTCTCAAGCATATATATATATATTTTTTTTCTCTCTCGCTTAAGCTTTTGTTTCACGGTGACTCTGAAGCAACGCGCTTGACCCATAAGGAACTCCCGTGCCTCTTGGAACCCAGGCCTTTAAAAAACACGAGAAAGTTCCAGTGCCAGCAGGAGGTCAACGAAATACAGTATCGGAATTTCCTATGACGTGCCAGATTTGACTCAGAATTGCTGTGCACGAGTGGACGACGGTTGTGTGTGTGGAATTTGTGAGCCGTGATTTGGAACACGTGTTGCTGAGGAATGCCCGTCCGTCATGTGCGTGGTGGGCGCGGCCTCCTAGGAGCTGCGTGTCTGCCTTGGCTCACAGGGTCTCCGAGGAAACATTTTCTGTGTGCAAAAGCATAAACTCTTTCACTGTCTGGTGCATGACGACGCGAAGACACAGCACTGGGTGGCCTCCACTGGCGTCTTCCACAGACAAAAGGGTAAATTGCCTTACGGTATCAGCGAGCACAAAGCTGGTCACGGGGACAAGGAAAACACGCCAGACTTGAAGATCGACAAAGACGACACCAAGGAAGACAGTGATGTGTACCGCTGGCTGGTGGCGCGGGTCAAGGCAGGGACGGAATGCTGCCCTTGGAGGACGATTCAGCCGCAGCAGTGCTCACCTTCCATGAAAAGCTCGTGACCAGACCTGTGCTGCAGCTGACGGCCGCTCGTATGTAGTATGCATGAGTTGTCAAGGGTCGTTTAGTTTCAGCTAGCGGCTCACAGCGAGCCCCTCTTGTTACAAGGCCTCACATGCCAATGGATAACTCTTTTATATTATATCTTTAAAGACTAATACTTTACTATTAAGCCACTGGAACTGATGGGACCCTTACAAAGCTCATTGTGAGAAACATTTCGCAGAATACCATTTCAACTCTTGTTTATTTACTAGACAACTCATACATGTTGACTTACGAAGTGAAGCTTCAGACTCCCACCACGGACAAGCCCATTCTTCTTCCAGTCACAAAGCATTAAAATCATCAAGTCATCCATAACCTTTACGTGGAGGGACTACCTTCTGGGCTGACAAACTATTTAATTTCCACACAGCAACCACGAGGAGAGGCGCCCCACGGGAGGCAGAGCGCTACCCGGTGCGCTGCTGGGGGGACGGCGGGCGAGCAGAAGGATCCTAGGGCGTCTGCGTTGAATGTGAATGGCATGCAAGAGAAGAGTAAACGACGCCTATAAATCCAGTCCCTGCCCGCGCCGATAACGGGGCCGGTAGTCTACTGTACACACTGACCTGACTCGTAAACGAACATCCGAGGAAATATGAAAACTTAAAAAAAAAATAAATAAATAAATATTCATATAGGCATTGTTGGTATACATAAGGGTGACACTTTTGCGAGGGCAGGGCATGTATAGTCTAGGGTGTGTAAAATGTGTGAGGGTGTGTATATGTGTGCGTGTGGAGTGTGACGGAGAGGTGTGGACAGGCCGCGGGGGAAGTTATAGAGGGAGAGGTAAGGGAGGTGAAGCGATTCTGATGTTATCGAGGGTGTGGATACCTTTATAGTGTGTGTGTGTGTGTGTGTGTGTGTGTGTGTGTGTGTGTGTGTGTGTGTGTGTTCAAGCTCACCCAAAAATATGAGACAATAAAGATGAATATAGAGTGAAAGAGGAAAGAGAATGGAGTATCGTGGTATTCTCTAACACACACACACACACACACACACACACACACACACACACACACACACACACACACACACACACACACACACACACACACACACAGGTAACATACAAGATAATTGGGGGCAGCAAAATTTAATTAATAACATGAGCAGAAAAAAAAATGACAAGGAGAGAAGGGCGACACAGACACACGAACGCAGGAATGATGGGGCAGCCGTGCATGGGGACTGTCGAAGGTTGCAGCGACTGGGTGCGTGATTGAGTGCATGGGAGGGAATGTGGTGGTGGTGGTGGTGGTGGTGGTGGTGGTGGTGGTGGTGGTGGTGGTGGTAGTGTTGAAAGAGTAAAATAGAGAGAAAGGAAATAACAATACTATAGTAAGGGTGAGGACGAGAGAGAGAGAGAGAGAGAGAGAGAGAGAGAGAGAGAGAGAGAGAGAGAGAGAGAGAGAGAGAGAGAGAGAGAGAGAGAGAGAGAGAGAGAGAGAGAACGTTAGCCATACCTCCTTTCACTATTCTGCATCAATCATCCACACACACACACACACACACACACACACACACACACACACACACACACACACACACACACACACACACACACACAGATGCCTTCAGTCACCCTCTTCCCAGCAGCACGCCATCCTGAGGGGAGAGGGACAGGGGAGAGCGAAGAGGAAGGAAAAGCCAAGCAAAGAAGGAAGAGGGGAGCAAACAAACACAAAAGGAAAAGAAATATAAGATTTCTGCATTTCTTCTCCCATTTATTCCTTATTCCTCTATTTTCTTTTCGTGTTTTCCTTTAGTTGTTGTTGTTGATTTTCTTCTTCTCCCCCTTTCCTCCTCCTCCTCCTCCTCCTCCTCCTCTTCCTCCTCCTCCTCCTCCTCCTCCTCCTTTTCTCCAGCTTCCCTCCTACCTGAGAGGCTTCAATTACCTTCCTCTCATCTCTACAACTCTCCTCCTGTTTCTCCAGTTGTCTCTTCACCTCCACGTCTCTCTCTCTCTCTCTCTCTCTCTCTCTCTCTCTCTCTCTCTCTCTCTCTCTCTCTCTCTCTCTCTCTCTCGAACACCACTTAGCTCCAGTATTTTCTCCTCCAACTGGTTTTTCCTTTCCCTTCCATTTCTTTCCTTTCTTAAATCTGCTTCACTTTAGGATTTCGCTTTTATCTCTCTTATTTCTCAAACTTTTTTTTTCTTACTTCCATTATTTTCTCTTATTTTGTTTCCCTCTTTCTCTCGTTCTAGATCATGTGTGTTTGCCTGTTTTGCTACAATCTCTCTCTCTCTCTCTCTCTCTCTCTCTCTCTCTCTCTCTCTCTCTCTCTCTCTCTCTCTCTCTCTCTCTCTCTCTCTCTCTCTCTCTCTCTCTTAGTTACACTCCCTCCAGCGCATCTTACCTACCACATCCTCTCATCTCTTTCCTCCTCACTTCCTCTCCTCCTCTTCCTCCTCCTCCTCCTCCTCCTCCTCCTCCTCCTCCTCCTCCTTCTCCTCCTCCTCCTACATCTACTCCATTCCACCTACCACTCCTTCTCCTCTTTCTCTTGAGTCCATTAAAATACGAGATATAAAAGAAAAAAGAAAAAAAAACACTAAAAAATTTGAGACAGTCGAGATGTTCTGAGATAAGCCGGTTTTGTCCTTCATTAATTCAGAGGATTCGTGTAACTTCACTCAGCTTTGTGTGTGTTCATTCACTGGGATAATGGCGCATCTCACGACGAGGATTTTAAGTTTTCTTTTTATATATATATGTATTTTTTTTTCCTCCTTGGGGTATACATATTATTTTTCTCGTCTTTTCAGTTGAGTGGTGTCGCGTGCTGTTGGGGGATGCTGTGCGGAGGGAAGGGATGGAGGAGACGAGAGGAAGGGGTGGGGTGCAGTGGGGGGTGGGAGATAGATGGATAGGGAATGAGTGAGTGTGGGACGGAGAGAGGGAGGACTGACAGAGAGGAAAGTGTAAAGAAAGGTAAGGTGTGTGTGTGTGTGTGTGTGTGTGTGTGTGTGTGTGTGTGTGTGTGTGTGTGTGTGTGTGTGTGTGTGTGTGTGTGTGTGTGTGTGTGTGTAATAGTGGTGGTGATGGTAGGGATAGTGGTTGTTAGTATGTTGGTCTTAGAATTCATAACAGTAGTGGTTAGTCGGGTTCTCTCTCTCTCTCTCTCTCTCTCTCTCTCTCTCTCTCTCTCTCTCTCTCTCTCTCTCTCTCTCTCTCTCTCTCTCTCTCTCTCTCTCTCTCTCTCTCCCACACAAGCTCGAGTTCTTGGAGTGACTTTCCAGACGAGCACCTACAGCGGACGACAAGTGTCTGTGTGTGTGTGTGTGTGTGTGTGTGTGTGTGTGTGTGTGTGTGTGTGTGTGTGTGTGTGTGTGTGTGTGTGTGTGTGTGTGTGTGTAAGCCCCCCTCTCTCTCTCTCTCTCTCTCTCTCTCTCTCTCTCTCTCTCTCTCTCTCTCTCTCTCTCTCTCTCTCTCTCTCTCTCTCTGAGAGCACACACATTTTTTCCTTACTATTTATTTTCTTAATTCTGAATTATTTAGTCATATTATTATTATAATTATTATTATTATTATTATTATTATTATTGTTTTTGCTGTTAGTATATATTATATCCACGGTTTCTTTTGCAGAGAGAGAGAGAGAGAGAGAGAGAGAGAGAGAGAGAGAGAGAGAGAGAGAGAGAGAGAGAGAGAGAGAGAGAGAGAGAGAGAGAGAGAGAGAGAGAGAGAGAGAGAGCCAGAAACAGAGAGTTGCAATGAAACACACACACACACACACACACACACACACACACACACACACACACACACACACACACACACACACACACACACACACACACAGATAGAGAATACACAACGCCGTGACCCCAGCTGACCCAACGCAGGCGTGGGTCATCTGGGAGTCACTCGGCGCCCGTAAAGTCAGACCGGGCCAACACTTAAATTTGGGCAGTAAAATAATTCGGCTGTACGTCCCCATTAAGGCCGGACGTGAAGGACCAATTTGTCACAATAAAAGAAAGGGAAGGAGAAGGAGATAAGCGAGAGAGAGACAAAGAAAGAGAGACGAAGGGGTTTAATTCCACCATTAGGAAATTACCCTCACAAAAAAATATAAATAAATGAAAATAAAAAGGGTTCCAATTCACTTTAAGATAAAAAAAAAAGAAAAGAAAGAAGAGAAAAATTGTTAAGGCTTTAGTTTAATATTCGTTTTCTTTTGTACCGCTTAAAGAAAACGGAGACGAGGTTATCCACTGTAATGGGGGAATTATTATTAGCGTGGCATTAATCCAGGAAGGAGGAGGAGGAGGAGGAGGAGGAGGAGGAGGAGGAGGAGGAGGAGGACGTTGGTGGGGAGAGGGAGGGGAGAGTATCAGATGCCGGCGGGTGAAAGATATTAAGGGAGAAGGAGGAGGAGGAGGAGGAGGAGGAGGAGGAGGAGGAGGAGGAGGAGGAGGAGGAGGAGGATCAGATCCGGTTTTGAAGGGCGGGGCTGATGGGCGCGTTTATAGGAAGGTTAATTAGAGCGTCATAATGCGAGAGAGAGAGAGAGAGAGAGAGAGAGAGAGAGAGAGAGAGAGAGAGAGAGAGAGAGAGAGAGAGAGAGAGAGAGAGAGAGAGAGAGAGAGAGAGAGAGAGAGAGAGAGAGAGAGAGAGAGAGAGAGAGAGAGAGAGAGATTAATTGACAGATGGACAGACAGAGACAATCAAGCTAACAAATATCAGAAAACGAAGAGGCGAAGAGAGAGAGAGAGAGAGAGAGAGAGAGAGAGAGAGAGAGAGAGAGAGAGAGAGAGAGAGAGAGAGAGAGAGAGAGAGAGAGAGAGAGACCCTCCCTCGCCAAGTGTGGAGAGAATGAAGAGAGGGAGGAAGGGAAAAGGTAATGGTTCCTTGAGTGGCAATAATTCTCTCTCTCTCTCTCTCTCTCTCTCTCTCTCTCTCTCTCTCTCTCTCTCTCTCTCTCTCTCTCTCTTCATTTCCACTTCTCCATCTTTTTTTTTTATTAATTCATTTGCCATATAACTATTTCCCTCCCTCCCTGCCTATCTTCCCTCCTTCCTCCTCTTCTCGTCTCTCTTCCCTCTTTCCTCCCTCCACTTCGCAATCTCATATACGTCTACTTTTTCTAATACCATTCTTTACCCCTCCGACTTTCCAAACACTCCATTTCTTCCTCCAGTAACTTCATTCTCCTCCTCCTCCTCCTCCTTCTACCCGTCCTCCTCTCTCCAACTCTCTCTCTCTCTCTCTCTCTCTCTCTCTCTCTCTCTCTCTCTCTCTCTCTCTCTCTTGCTACTTCTACTTTTTCCGATTCCTTCTTCTACTTCTTCGTCCTCTTTTTCTAGCTTCTCCTCTTCCTCCTCCTCCGCCTCTTTATCTCCATCTTCCCCATCTTTACATCTCACTGTTCTGTATCTACTCTTTCTCTACTTTCTTCCTTAAGCTTCCCTTTCTA
>NC_087153.1:33240521-33245521 GCF_035594125.1 Scylla paramamosain | reverse complement strand
TTTGGGTGTATATTTTTCTGCATATTCTTGTGATACAGTGGTATAGTATAACCATAAATCTCTGTGCCTTCTCTTTTTCTTCTTTCAGCTCTTTCTGATGTAATATACTGCTGTTTTTCTTTCTCCTTACTCTGTTATCCTATCGTGTTCCTCTGATACAGCCACTTGAATATTATACCAGAAACCTCTGCGTCTTCTCTTCCTTTTCTTTCTCCTCTTTCTTCTGCACTATCCTACCGTTTTCTTCTTCTTCCTCTTCATTCTGCTGCACTATTCTGTCATGTTCGTTTGATAAGTCACTTGAATATTACGAGTATGACAGTAAATCTCTTCTCTTCTTATTACTTCTTTCTTCATCTTCCTCCTTCTCTAATACTCTATCGTTCTAGCATTCACTTAGTAGCTACACATGGAAAAGTTTGAAGATCCCTTGCTGTTTGGTAATCCTATATTTTAACTCTACGTATCATCTTTAAAACTTTAAAACGCATACAACAAACTTCAAAATCCATCCACTTCATTGTATTGAACATTCCTATAATTTATCCTTTTTTTTATGTTTTTGGTGTACATTCCACATTTCCTGCCTGCCTGGATTCTACCACCACACTGACTGCCTTCTCCTCACTCTCTACTCTTCACACCCACGCACCACACCTCAGGAAGTGACGAAGAGAGGAGGAATACAGTGACACAACCTCTGTATCACGTCCGCCGAAAGATGTATTTAACTAATGTTTCCCAAGACGGTCATTCAAAGTCTTTCATTCTCAAATAGAGTGGTAGATGAGTGGAACGGACTCAGTAATCATGTTGTTAGTGCTAGGACACTAGAGAGCTTTAAGAGATTAGACAGGTTTATGGATGGGGATAATAGATGGAAATAGGTAGGTATACTCGTATTTCATACAGGGACTGCCACGTGTAAACCTGGTCGCTTCTTGCAGCTTTCCTTATTTCTTATGTTCTTATGTTCTTCTATGATCCATCTTTCATCCCCCAGTACAGATCGTTCATATAATTTCAATGAATAGTTAACTTTTGATGCACTCCCTTGGTAAGGAATTGAAACAGTAGTATTATTCTCTCCCCCTTCCCCCCCCTCTCTCTCTCTCTCTCTCTCTCTCTCTCTCTCTCTCTCTCTCTCTCTCTCTCTCTCTCTCTCTCTCTCTCTCTCTCATAATAAACCTGACAGCCTTTCCATACTTTCTCTCTCATTTATTTGTCTAATTTCGCTCTTATTTTTTTGTTCTTTTTCCTTCGCTTTCCTCCACTTCTCCTTCCCTCAGCTTCTCCCTTTCCTTCCTCTATCTCATGCAGGTCACTCCTAATAACGGGACGGACAAGCTGGATGACGTTACCCACGTGTCAGGCTTCCCACGGTGCTTTATGAGAGAGAGAGAGAGAGAGAGAGAGAGAGAGAGAGAGAGAGAGAGAGAGAGAGAGAGAGAGAGAGAGAGAGAGAGAGAGAGAGAGAGAGAGAGAGAGAGAAATCACAAGGCAACTAAATCACAGGACTAATACTACTACTACTACTACTACTACTACTACCACATACACACAAACAAAGACATAAATTAACTTTCAAATATACTTAACAAAGAGAGAAAACACTTCCACTTACTTATATTTCCAACACATAAGTCCGTACAACTACATGTCACTCACCAGCCCCCTCACGAGCACTCGCAGAAAAAAAAAAAGATAGATAGAGGGGGAGAGAGAAAGAGAGAGAGAGAGAGAAAAAAAAGAAGGAAACAAGTCTCTAAAAGTTAAGAATCACATTAAATTCAACGTTAAATTCAGCCAATGACTTTGCTTTCCGCCCTTGTGAACTCTGACCTTTTAGGGGGCGAGGGAAGTGAGAGGGGTAGTGGGAGGGAAGGTAGGGGAAGAGGGGGCCGGTCACACGACGAGATAATGATCGGGAGAGTTCTACTTATCACCTGAAAGCGGTCAAGCGAACGCACGTGTCATTTGAGAGAGAGAGAGAGAGAGAGAGAGAGAGAGAGAGAGAGAGAGAGAGAGAGAGAGAGAGAGAGAGAGAGAGAGAGAGAGAGAGAGAGAGAGAGAGAAAACCAACAGTACGTTTTAGTAGAACAATAACGAACGATAAAAATAAACACTCACTAAACAAACGGTGACACGAAAGTTAAATGAACCATGAGGGAGAAAAGAAGAAAAAAAATAAAAATTTGAGACTGTGTAAGCAAAGCAGAAAGAAAAGTGGAAACGAAAACACGCACGAGAGGAAGGTCAAGGAAATTCATACGTTCGAGAATATTGCAAGCCATCCACCCGCCCACCCAGCCAACACACACACACACACACACACACACACACACACACACACACACACACACACACACACACACAAGGCACATCATCTGAGCCACAAGAAGATTAAGTCAGGCCTTCAGATCCTTGTCACTGTGATCAGTTCAGCGCGCCACACCCTCAGTCCAACGTTGAACAATCTTCCTCCTCCTCCTCCTCTTCCTCCTCCTCCAGGCCCAGAGAACACAGCTTAATGTACATTCGTCACTGTATAATTTTCTCCTTCACATCTTCGTACGTTCTGTTCAGTGTCTATTTTTCTCCTGGGGCGGTACGATCACTTGTGCGTCTGTGGGTGCATGACTGACTGCTGCCCCGCGCCGCCATGCATATCAGCCATTACTTGCATCTGCTGCCCTTGACTTGTGCTTGAAATTAATAAGGGTGACAGACACCCACTAATTTTGGTTCATATGAGGGAAGAGGATGAGAAAAGGCATATATTTAGGCGTGTCCTGCACAGAAATTAACCTTAAGAGAAAGACTAAAAGAGGAAAAAAGCATTTCGTTGTATTTCACTTGAATTTCATTTGAAAGAAATTTGAAAAAAGTAAAACAGTGGAGGAGAAAAGAAAGAAAGAGAGAGAGAGAGAGAGAGAGAGAGAGAGAGAGAGAGAGAGAGAGAGAGAGAGAGAGAGAGAGAGAGAGAGAGAGAGAGAGAGAGAGAGAGTGTGTGTGTGTGTGTGCGTAAAACAAAAAAAAAAAAGAAAAAAAAATGATGAGAATAAACGGGACCAATAAGTCAAGCAAAATATATAGCCAGACATAAAGCAAATCAAATGAGCCGAGTCGGAGGTGATCCCGGGCACGTCACTGGACAGGATCTCAGCCTCGGTCTCGGCCTGGTCTCACATGTCGGCTGCGGAGGACCAATATGTCGCCCTCTGAACCCACACTTTAACATTATCCTCCATCGCCCTGTCTCGCGCGCCGACCAGCCACGTTCGTCTGTAAGTGGACACCGGAAAAATATTCTTACACTTGTCTTGTTGCATTTACTAACGAGACTGTTGCTGCGAGAGGCTGAATTCACCTCCTCATCCTCCTCCTCCTCCTCCTCCTCCCCTTCCTCCCTCCACCTGTGTTCTCGTCAGGCCGTAGCTGCTCGCGGGCCAATAACAAGTGGTAAGCGATGGTTGGCAAATGCTCCTTTGTGGTAGGGCAAATATTTAATTATTCCCGCCACGCTCCGCCGGCCTCCCACCCCGACGCCATCTGTCATACTGCCGTGGCAAAGGGGCAGAGGAGCGCCCCCAGCTAAGGCACATCTGCTCACACCCTCACGCCCTTTTATGTCCTCCACTCAGTTCCATCTCCACATATCACTCAGTCACCTATGTGCTGTCCATAGCCTTCCTCCCCCATGTCCACCGTCACCTGTATTGTATTCTACGTCGGTCACGTGCCAAAGTACACGTTCTCAGCCCGCCCGTCTCCACGCTCTCCCCGTCAGTGCTGCACGAAAATTCCCAACAGAATTGCCAAATGACGAAATAACTTAATAAATAAAAACCCTGGAACAGTAACTCTTCGCTGGTTTGAAATTCCGAGAAAAAAAAATACGAGAATGTGTTGCCTCAGTGGTTGTAAATAACGAAGTGTGGAGGAAATCTGCGGATAAGACAAAGCAGGGACGGGTGGTGGTTGGGCGGGTGGGCGGACTTGTGGGTGGGTGGGTGGGGAACACACGTCTTTGTGCCTGTGCGGGTATCAGATGGGCGGATCAGGCGGGTCGGTTGGGTATTGGTGGATCACCAGCCGATGAATGGCGATGATCCCCGACCAGCCTCAGCCAGCCCGCGCCATTCAGCCTCGCCTGCCGGTCCCCCTCCCTCCCCCGCCCTGGCCTGCCTTGCCCTGCAATACAGACAGGATTTACTTGGTGATTTACCGGTTGAGTTCACCGCACGCCACGTCTTTTACACATTTCTTAACCATAATAATCATACTCCAATATATATATATATATATATATATATATATATATATATATATATATATATATATATATATATATATATATATATATATATATATATATATATATATATATATATATACCATTATTATTAGTATTGTTATTATTATTATTGTTACGGTAACAGCATATATGAGATTGTTCAGTGTAGCGTCATGCAAATCACAAGTGAATCTAGGACTGACTCCCTGTGCATTTCTTGCATGGGAGTTCAAGCCGTGCATTCTAAAATCTTTTTTTTTTCACCCTTCAATCTTGTTCACAACTACATACGAAACTTTGTGGACCTACTAGCCCGCCATATATATATATATATATATATATATATATATATATATATATATATATATATATATATATATATATATATATATATATATATATATATATATATATATATATACAGGTTTAAACGAAAACAATCCTATCACTTCTAAACACTAGCTATCTAATGAGCCTTCATGCATAGTAATGAGGAAAAGGAATATATATGCTAATTGTTTTCTCCATGTCATTAGTCATACCCCAGCTGACTGTCACACGCTACCACCACCACCACCACCAAGACCAATGATCACGCCTACCTCCACATTACAACCCCCTTCATTTCAGTACTAAAAACGATATAGACCAACACAAATATATCTATCATCGCTAACCACCAAAAGCAACACCCACTGGACCC
>NC_087153.1:33233021-33235521 GCF_035594125.1 Scylla paramamosain | reverse complement strand
TGTGCTACGATTTCCTTCCTTCCTTCCTTCCTTCCTTCCTGCCTTGTTCCTTATTAGTTTTCTTTCGCTCTCTCACTCAGTGCTACTATCTCTCCTTCCTTCCTTCTTTTCTCTACCGTCTCATGCAGTACTATGATTTCCTTCCATTCCACCCTTCATTCATTCTTTTCCCTTCCTCCCACACGCGATAGTACGACTTCCTTCCTTCCTTCCTTCCTTCCTTTGTTCCTTTGTTTATAACGTATGTTTTACGAGTAGGTCTTTGCTTCCTTTCTTTCTTCCTCCATTCCTTCCTTCTTTCCTTCTATTATATTCCCCCTCGTCGTTTCAACAGTTTTCTCGCTTCCCTCACCCACTTCCATGTTTTACTAGCAGTAGTCAGGGTGCGCCTTTCCCTGTAAGTAAGGAGAACGGGGACACAGGGGAAAGCATGGAGATATAAAGGAAATGCGGGGAAAGAAGGAAGAAAAGACGAAGAGGGAGAAAAAGGAGATGGAAGGAGGATGCAGTGGAAAGGAAAAGGGGGAAGAGAGGTGAAAAAGGCTAATCACTGCTGTTCTTTCTCCGCCAAACACTAATTACACTGTGATTTAGATAAACACAGTGCTCAGTGTTCCTGTGGTATCGTGTTTACCTCTTCAAAAAGTGTA
This sequence comes from Scylla paramamosain, assembly GCF_035594125.1. Classification (NCBI taxonomy): domain Eukaryota; kingdom Metazoa; phylum Arthropoda; class Malacostraca; order Decapoda; family Portunidae; genus Scylla; species Scylla paramamosain. Next base: position 33,234,871 of record NC_087153.1, on the reverse strand, counting down.
TTGTATTCATAATTACTCGTCTTCTTCTGCAGGACATTTTTTTTTTTTTTTTTTTGGCCTCCCTTTCTTCAATGCGTTTCAGCCTCGTATTTTCCCCGTTAAGGGAGACACAGGACCATTAAGGGAGGGAGGGAGGGAGGGAGGGAGGGAGGGAGGGAGGGTTGGTGCAGCAGGTACACTAAATCACTCCCCAGACCCTCTCCCTCCCCATTCCCCCTTTTTACTTTCCTCCCCGCCCCCCCCTCCTTTCCCTCCTCCCTCACTAATTCTCCGCAACGGCCTCGCCCAAACACCAAACTCCTGCTCTATAAATCCTCAATATTTTCCTTACAAAACCTGTACCTCCACCAACTCTCTCTCTCTCTCTCTCTCTCTCTCTCCCTCTCTTCCTCTGTTCTCTTCTCCTTTCTCACCAATTCAAGCCACGCTACGCTTAAGACTCCACATTTAGGAAGTTCCTTGACCTGCAGCCATTCCCTGTAAACTTCAGTCGTGATTCAGTAACTTCCCATGTACTAATACACCCTTTAAGTCTCAAGTCAGCCCCTAACTTTCTATGTGCCATGCCCGCTCCGGCCCTAACTCATGCCCGCAGCGCCACTCATGTTGCACAGCTGCACTTCTCCTCGGGTCTTTTTTGGTCTCTTATTCCTTCGTAGCTTCAACACAGACCTATTTATCTGACAGCAACACACATAGTCTCTTACATTTGTTAGGGGAGTATTCTCTCTCTCTCTCTCTCTCTCTCTCTCTCTCTCTCTCTCTCTCTCTCTCTCTCTCTCTCTCTCTCTCTCTCTCTCGCGAGGCGGTGCCCTAATACACTTACCGTCCAGAAACAGAATTGCGACAGGCAAGACGTAATCTCGACATGTTCATTTCTCGACTCATCACGGCCAGGCACAGCGGCATTAAGTGCACGGCGAGGGACACTTAGTGATGTATCCGGGAACGATTTACTTGTGTTAATTTGCATATACTTCGTGTCTCTGATGTTTCGGGTGGTATTGTGGATTTGAAAAATGTCCTCTGGCAAAGAAGACAACGGGGAAAAAAATAAGTAAATAAAAAAGAAAGACGCACAGGGAGACAGTGACGAAAATGAGGAGGAACAGCTGGAGCATAAGAATATAGGAGAATAAGGGAAGATGTAAGAAGCCATCAGGACTACAAATGGGAATCCCTGTATAAGACATAACCACCTATTTTCACTTATCATCCCTACCCCATAAATTTGTCTAATCTTCTGAAGGAGGAGGAGGATGATAGACAGGGACCTGAGACCAGAGAAAAACAATCTTTACATCACCTCTTCCTCGGATTTAGGAGACGAAGCATCATACCATCACACTCACCTGGAAAATAATGAGAAAGAATACATCAATATATGCACGTGTTGAATGAGGAAAGATGGGTGGGTGAGTGGATGGAGGGATGAGAAGATGGTAAGATAGACATGCAGGCAAGAAAGAAGGAAGGAAGGAAGGAAGGAAGGAAGGAAGGAAGGAAGGAAGGAAGGAAGGAAGGAAGGAAGGAAGGAAAGAAGGAAGAAAGGAAGGAAGGACGTGGACGAGTGAGGGAGGAAGGATAATGTGATTCTCAGGACACATAAGTTAGATTAGGTTAGACAGGCAGGCAGACAAAGGTAGGTGAAGGAATGAGTGGGTGGAGGACGGTAATGTCAGGGTAAGATGGGAAGGTAAGCAGGCAGGCAGGCAGGCAGGCAACATAGTGCACATGCAGGCAGGCAGAAAGGCAGGAAAGTAAGCAGTCATGCAGGCGGGTAGGCAGGCAGGCAAATAGACAAGTAAGCAGGCAGAAAGGCAAGCAGGCGGGTAGGCAGGCAGACTGGT
>NC_087153.1:33223021-33225521 GCF_035594125.1 Scylla paramamosain | reverse complement strand
TCTCTCTCTCTCTCTCTCTCTCTCTCTCTCTCTCTCTCTCTCTCTCTCTCTCTCTCTCTCTCTCTCTCTCTCTCTCGCTCTCTCTCTCTCTCTCCATCCCGGTATTGCACGGCATCGTCTTAAGGAAAGGGAAGGAGGGAGGGAGGAAAGGTCCAGAAATGGTGGGAAGGAGGGAAGGATGTCAGGGAGGCAAGGAGGGAGGGAGGGAAGGTTGCAAGAATCAGCGAGGCGTGTAAGGCAAAGTGGGGGTTATATTCATACTGTCTCATTCTCTTCTTATTATTTTCTTTCTTCCTTATACTCTCTCTCTCTCTCTCTCTCTCTCTCTCTCTCTCTCTCTCTCTCTCTCTCTCTCTCTCTCTCTCTCTCTCTCTCTCTGTCTTTCCTTGTTACTCGCCTTGCCCAGGATCTTATCGGTAACTGACGTATTATTTTGTTCTTCTTTCTTCCTTATCGACGTCACGCCCGTATCTTCTCTTCCACGCCAGGACTTTACGTACATACGCGGCCGGCAACCCCAACCCCAGCCCGCCTTTCCTGTTTTCTATATAAGCGAGTTCGTTCATTCCGTGTCCCCAGCTGACTGACGCACTCTCTTAACCAGCTGTTGCGCTGATGCACCTGATGCGCTCCTTGTACCTGTTTACTGCTACTGGTAATATTGGAGCTTCTTGTGGCCACTAGTTGTTGGTCAGAAGAGAGTAAATGAATATATAATTGTGGCAGATGATTGATAGATTATTTTTTTTAACCCGGTCTTAAAATGGAAGTATAATCTTTAACCTAATATAATTTCCTTGTGATGTCCAGAGTAGAATCAAGTTTTTGCCTTAGTACTGAAAGAATTAAACACAGAGGTTGATGTTCTTTCGCTACCTTCACAGAGATGCAGGCAAGGAAGGGAAGAGAGTGGCTGAAGGAGGTTTTCCGAAGTGAGTGGAAGTGACTCGGGTCTTACTTTTTGAAGGAGTGAAGAGAATAAATCAAGGTAAAGGTAGATAGATGAAGGGAGTTTTTAGGATGAAGGTAGAGGTAAAGAGTTGGGTTAGGTTAGCTTAGTTTAGATAATGAGAAATTTAAGGAAAAAGTAATAAACATGTTAAAATTAATGGGATCTTGAGTGTTGGTGTTATTTGAAGATGAGGAAACAGGGGAAAGAAAAGGGAAAGAGGGATTATGGTGTACGTGAGGACAGGTGTGTGTAGATGACAGGTGAGGGTGACAACGATGAAAAATTAACTGAGGGTGTGGATGTTGTAGATTAGGGAGACGTTTTTAATCAAAGGGAGCGAGTAGAGAGAGAGAGAGAGAGAGAGAGAGAGAGAGAGAGAGAGAGAGAGAGAGAGAGAGAGAGAGAGAGAGAGAGAGAGAGAGAGAGAGAGAGAGAGAGAGAGAGATGCTGTGTTGGTCAAACTAGGGATGACTTAACAATGGCCACGAGAGAGGTTTGAAAAGAGCATAAATCGAAGAAAAAAGAACAAACCAGAGCACATTAGAGAATCATGGAGTAACAGATTAAGAAAGCATAACCAGAGCCATAATAGGGAATATGTATAGCCATGAGAGGAGAAATGTTAGAAAGAAGAATAAATCGAAAACAGAAAAAAAAATATATTGCCAACCTTGAGTATAATCCACTACTATATGAACAAAGAACGCATAAATGGAGACATGTTAGGGAATAAGTAAAAGTACAATAGGAATGGAGCAAGGTACTGGACAGGACAAGCAAGACCCAAACCAAACCGGACCCTTGGCGCGGTGACTCGAGAGAAGGAATGGCAAGAAATAATTTATCATATTCATGACCCGGAACAGGAAGGTTACCCGTCTCGGCCAGCAAATTGTCTCCAACATGACACGGGGGAGAGGGAGGGACGCAGGAATTGAAGGGAAGGGAAGGGTAATGGAGAGAGAGGAAAGGAATGGAATGGAGGAGAGGCAGGATCTACGGAGGGACAAGAAAGGGAAAGGAAAACGAGAGTAAAATAAAGGGGAAGGGGAAAGAGAAGGGCAGCAAAGGTGGAATGTAAGAGAAGAGGTGGAGGAAAGAGGGAATAGGAGGGACATGACAAGAAAAAGCAGGGGAAACAAAAAAAAATCTATGTTTATCACATGCACGATAGGGACACACACACACACACACACACACACACACACACACACACACACACACACACACACACACACATGATAAGCAGCGTCATGAATAGAAAAAAAAAAGGATGAAACTAAAGGAAGAAAACGACAAATTTGTGGGTGAAAACAGATGTGAGCAAAAACTTTGAGGCCTAAAGTGTACGCCTCCGGAGAGATGTAAACAAGCTGGCGGACGTAAATACAAACAGGCCGAGACAGACAGTCAAACGTTGAGATGAACAGAATGACAGACGCGCACGCAAACAACCGCAGGAGTAAAGCTAACAAATAGAGACAGATGGATGGATGGACAATTGTTAAATTATGTACGACATCCATCAATGTATAGACACACAAAAGA
>NC_087153.1:33208021-33218021 GCF_035594125.1 Scylla paramamosain | reverse complement strand
TATATATATATATATATATATATATATATATATATATATATATATATATATATATATATATATATATATATATATATATATATATATATATATATATATATATATATATAATAGAATTAAAAACAAAGCAGAAACGAAGCTGGCTAAGGTGGATTAAATGATTGATTGACAGGTTAATTGACTGATTGGCACTGTTTCATAAGATCACTAGAATAATAATAAACAAAAAACTGGAATACCCATAGCTAAAAAAAAACTCCGACTACAATTATTAAAGTACGTACAGTTTTCGATGAAGAAAGCCAGCTGCAGGAAAAGGGTTATTTCTCTGGCAGGGGCGCCGGCACGGTGAGGTAGACGCGGTGAGGGTGGCGTCAAGGGAGTGCCTGGAAGGGCGGCGTGGCAGGCCAGTGTTTGAAAAGATGACAAGATAGACAGAGGAACGTGGCCGAGGAGGAGGAGGAGGAGGAGGAGGAGGAGGAGGAAAAGTTGTTTGGAAGAGTGATGTGTGTGTGTGTGTGTGTGTGTGTGTGTGTGTGTGTGTGTGTGTGTGTGTGTGTGTGTGTGTGTGTGTGTGTGTGTGTGTGTGTGTGTGTGTGTGTTTGGTAGAGGAAGACAGCAGGAAGGTGTGTGTGTGTGTGTGTGTGTGTGTGTGTGTGTGTGTGTGTGTGTGTGTGTGTGTGTGTGTGTGTGTGTGTGTGTGTGTGTGTGTGTGTGTGTGTGTGTGTGTGTGTGTTTACAGATGGTAAAAATGATTAAAGGGAGCCGAAAGAAACTCCTTTGAAGAAGAAACATGAAAAAGAAAACCTAACAAAAAAAATTACGACCCATATAAGCGACTAGAGAGAGAGAGAGAGAGAGAGAGAGAGAGAGAGAGAGAGAGAGAGAGAGAGAGAGAGAGAGAGAGAGAGAGAGAGAGAGAGAAAATGAAACGCCCTCCACTTCACTCAAAACAGGAAACAAAAATCATTCCAACGTTTATGATGTCATCTGAAGGCGTTACGTTACCTCTTCCCTTTCCTCCCTTGCCCTTCCCTTCCTTTCCCTTCCCTTCCCTTCCCTCCCCCTCACCCCCAGCAGGAGATGTCGGCCCCTCTGAGTCACAGGCTCTGACGGACATTAAATGAAAGGCACATGTGAGGACCCAGATCCCCTTCCCTTCTCCCTGACACCCCCCTTGACCCCTCACACCCCCTCACCTCCTCCCCCTTAGCTGGCCAGACACGAGACTTGTAAACACACGCGAATGTCTTAGTCTACAGCTCTCTCTCTCTCTCTCTCTCTCTCTCTCTCTCTCTCTCTCTCTCTCTCTCTCTCTCTCTCTCTGGAGGTTTCGTGCGTCTGTAGTATGTCCATCTTCCTCCTAGACGTCTATCTTCCTCTCCTCCTCCTCCTCCTCCTCCTCCTCCTCCTCCTCCTCCTCCTCCTCCTCCTCCTCCTCCTCCTCCTCTTCTCTCGCATCCGCCTCTTCCTCGAGCAATCACTGTCCCTCCCTCCGCATCCCTCCATCCCTCCATGATAACTCTCCCTCCCTCCCTGACACCTAACATCACCTCCTTCCAAAAGCACCATCCTACAATTTTTTTCTCTCCTCCTCTCTCATCTTGCTCTTCCTCTCCTCTCCTTCCCTCAATTCCTGGGTCATGGGTCCTTCATCTCTCTCTCTCTCTCTCTCTCTCTCTCTCTCTCTCTCTCTCTCTCTCTCTCTCTCTCTCTCTCTCTCTCTCTCTCTCTCTCGTGTTCTGACTTTTATTTCCTACTAAACGTTTACTTTCTAATTCTACAGAAAGACCGAACGAACAACTGGCAGGAAATCCTTCACCCTCTTGCGCACACACACACACACACACACACACACACACACACACACACGGTCACTCCTTCACGTCTCCCCAAACTTGTCCTCCAAACACTCACCATTCCTACTTCTCTCCTTCTCCTCCTCCTCCTCCTCCTTTTTCTTCTTCCTCATCCTCTACATTTATACCCTGCTTCCTTTTCTCCTTCCCTCTATCATTCATCTACCCTCTCTCTCTCTCTCTCTCTCTCTCTCTCTCTCTCTCTCTCTCTCTCTCTCTCTGTGCCTTCCACTTCATATAAACACAGCCGGCACGTGGGTCGGCGGCGCTTGCGTTAGTAATCTGATCCTTGTGTTAAGAGACAAAAAGGGTGTTAATTAGGAGCAGGGGACGGAGGGAACGCGAGGGAGAGGAGTGGGAGCTGCTGGCGGGCATCTTGCAGGCACATGTTGCAAGCAGAAGCCAGACATTGCACGGCTGATGTGTGTGATAAGCGATGATAGCAGCAGCAGTAGTAGTAGTAGTAGTATTAGTAGTAGTAGTAGTAGTGGTGGTGGTGGTGGTGGTGGTGGTGGTGGTGGTGGTGGTGGTGGTGGTGGTGATGGTGGTGGTGGTGATGGCAATGATGAATGACTTACTGCGTGTTTTAATGCTTGTGTTGTTTATAATCTGTGTTTGTGTTGCATGTTTATCTCGTGTTTGTTATCGCTGATACTGTTGTTGTTGTTACTAATCATGGTGATAGTACTGGTGGTGGTGGCTGTGCTGGTGGAGGTGGCGATTATGAATGCATGGTGGTGAATGCCTTGACTAACTCCTCTTCCTTCCTACCTACTGCTTCTGCTGGGGGTGTTGTGTGGTGTTCCTGATTACCGTTGCTGTTACTGTTACCTGCCTGGCTATTCGTTGAGTGTTCGCTCGATACGTGCCGCTGGGGATGTCTTCCGTGCATGCCGTGTCATCATTTACAGTTCTTACCTCACCCCAAACTTCCTGCATTCCTGACACGCCTTACTGACCCCCCACTGCACTAATCATGCCACTGACCCATCTGTACACTAATTCCACCACTCATTAACACCTGCTACACTAGCCACGCCACTAACGACGCCATTCACATCTCTTACATTAATTCCACCATGCTCTTACCCTCCTGTACTAAACTTAACACTCTCACTTAATCCCTCTTACCCTACACTAACACGGACTACATTCTGAAATACTTCTTCGCCGCACCTCATTCCAATCAAAATGCTCTAGTTGAAGTTACACGGGTTTTTAAGGATATTTTTACGGGGTTTTTAAGGATATTTTTATGGTTGTGATGAAAGACTAAGGATATTTCTACCTTATCAACAGCAGAAAAAGTCTTGAGAATCCTGCTAATCATCTCTGTGGCCTTTGAAATTACTCGTGGTGAGAGAGAAAAGCGTTTCAGAATACGAGACCACGATAATCATTAGTTCCTTCGCTAACGAGCCATACCACTTACCAACTCTCCCCTTGACTACCATCACCGCCCTTTAAAACTTCTACACTAACCAAACCACTTAATATCTCCTGCACTAACCACGCTACTCACTAACTCCTACACTGCCTCCCCCACTCACCAACACCCCTTACAACCCCACCCTCTTGCACCCCTTCTCCTGCACCCAACCCTCCGGCATGGCGCCACGGATTACATGCACATATCCTTGACAGGTTTATTCCTACCTGCTCTTTTCATTTGGTCTTACTACTGACATTAATAAGATTTGTTTGTGTGTGATGTTAGTACTGGCTTTAGTAGTAGTAGTAGTAGTAGTAGTAGTAGTAGTAGTAGTAGTAGTAGTAGTAGTAGTAGTAGTAGTAGTAGTAGTAGTTGTTGTAGTTGTTGTTGTTGTGGTGGTGGTGGTGGTGGTGAGGCAATATTAGCAACAACGACAGTAAGAATTATGTGTTTATCAAGTTCCACGTTCGGTCAACACTGCCTTGCCTTCCTTGCACAATGTTTGGTCATGGCGATAGGCTGGATAGGTTGCTGGTACTTTCTACTCCATACGCCACACCCTTGGTCACCCAAGTCACCACCACACCCACTGGGACCGCGGGGAGGGGGGAAAGGTGGGTGAGTGTGACATGGTGTAGATAAGCATCACGGTGGTGGGTTGGTGTGGGAAGGGTAAAGGGGTGGTACTGAGATAGGTGTGTAGGGTATACTGTGTAGGGTGATGGGCGTTTGGTGTAGGGTGGAGGGTGTAGGTCACGTGACACCCCTCGCAGCTCGAGAAACACTACACAGACCTTAAGTATATGTAAGTACATCGTTATTTATTGAACCTTTCACCTCGAATCTTGTCTCACCACGCAACGCTCTCTCTCTCTCTCTCTCTCTCTCTCTCTCTCTCTCTCTCTCTCTCTCTCTCTCTCTCTCTCTCTCTCTCTCTCTCTCTCACACACAAAAAAAAAAAAATGCTACTATCGTTTTGCTTTCCATGCACAAAAAAATTTTTACCCGCGCAATTTTTCCATTTATTCTCCCCTGCGTCCTCTTTCCCAGATCACAGGTGCTCGTTATGCATGCCAGGGGCGAGGGGTGGCTGGGGGTGGCCTGGGGAAAGCCGAGTGACTGCGCCGCCCTACGTATGACCCACGAAGGGCCGTGTGTATGCCGGGCGAGGTGTGTCTGAGCACCGAACGTGTTGGCGAGGCGTGTTCTGCGTGCTCCGTCGAATCGCCTGAGGGTTTTGTCGTGGTGTGGTGAGGTGTGGTGTGGTGTGGTGCGATGTGATGTGGTGTGGTGTGGTGTGGTGTGGTGTGGTGTGGTGTGGCGTGGAGTGGCGTGGTGTGGTGTGTGTGGTGCGAAGTGTGTGGTGTGTGTGTGTGTGTGTGTGTGTGTGTGTGTGTGTGTGTGTGTGTGTGTGTGTGTGTGTGTGTGTGTGTGTGTGTGTGTGTGTGTGATGTGTGGTGTGTGTATTGTGTGGTGTGTGTGTGTTGTGTAGTAGTGGTGGTGGTGTGTGGTGTGACTGGTGCTCGTGCTCCTCCTCCTCCTCCTCCTCGTATTGCAAGAGAGCTAAGGCAGTGTCACCACCGCCTTATCACCGGCCAGTGTTTATGCGCCATCGAAAATCAAGAGAAAAATAAGATGCATAAATAAAACACCACGGCACAACACGCGATCCTGCAGCTTTTATGGTGGCGGAGGAGGCAGCACAATGGTGGCGGTGGCGGTGGTGGTGGTGGTGAAACTGACGCAAAACCAGAATAGTTAATAAGCTGATAGGGTCCGTTTTGAGGTTCCAGCCATCCATCATTAATTATTCAGGGAGTGGTTCATTGACACCTGACCATTTACCTTTACGCAGGTGCACGGCGCGACTCCAGGTGCTAATGCATATTTATTCAGCGTTTGTCGCCACGCCGCGGGAATGGAATGGAAGCAGTGCGGTGCGTGGGGCTGCGTTTGCTATGAGTCTGGAGTGGAAAGAGAGAGAGAGAGAGAGAGAGAGAGAGAGAGAGAGAGAGAGAGAGAGAGAGAGAGAGAGAGAGAGAGAGAGAGAGAGAGAGAGAGAGAGAGAGAGAGAGAGAGGAGAGAGATTCCATTGATATTCTGCCTCCACCTTCCCATCCTGACACACCTCACCACTCAGCAGAATCTTTACACCCTTCACCGTTACTTACTCGCGCACTTGAGCCGTCACTGTTCCGTCCTCAAGTGCAGTTAAGAAGTCAGTGTTCCACCACCACGTCCCCATGAAACGTCACTGTTCCACCCCCCCACCCCCTGAACCATCACTGTTCCACCCCCCACGTCCCCCTGAACCATCACTGTTCTGTATCTACAGCACCCTAAGCTGTCACTGTTCCACTCCCTCTCCATCAATCGTCACTGCTTCACCTTTCACCCTCTCCTACCTCAATCGTCACTGCCACTACTGTCCCCATCTCCCCTTTCCCTTTTCTTCCCTTCATCGGTTATTGCTTCTCTCTACCCCCTACAAGCAACCCTCTCCTTTCACTCTCCCCACTGTCCCCAGCTCCCCACGCCCGCCAGTTACTTGTGGCGGGACAATTTCCAAAGCAAACACATCCTCACGACATTCGCTGAGCACTGTAATAAGGGAAACTAAAAAAGGAAATATGTGTCCATTTACCGCAGCCCAGCACATCATACCCGCCACCGACCTCCGCAATGCTCCCCTTGGCCTTCCCCACCTCCACTAACGCTACGTACTCGTACATCAACTTCTCAGCAAATAGGGGGGGGGGAGGGAATAGCACAGTACGTATATGAAATTCGTCGATAAGTTACCGACGCGTGTCAAAAAAAAAAAAAAAAAAAGAAAAAAAAAAAAGAAAAACGCTGCTTTAAAAATACATAAGTAAATAACTATACTGTGAAACTCTAGATGACGTTAATGTGGTACTGTGGTAAGGGTTGGTAATTCGATCCTGCACTTAGCGACAATAGAATCAACCGCCATTACCACCACCACCACCACTACCGTCGCTGCCACCGCCGCCGCCGCCGCCGCTGCAAACAAGCACCCACAAAAATAACGGAGCCAGAATCTTAAGTTGCCCAAACGAACCCAATGACTTCAGATATGCTGACCTGATTTGACGGGAAACTTGTTCACCTTTTCTCGAGTTACAAACGTGTGTGACTGATACTGGTCACCCCCCTCTCTCTCTCTCTCTCTCTCTCTCTCTCTCTCTCTCTCTCTCTCTCTCTCCGTACACACAGCAGAGAGAGAGAGAGAGAGAGAGAGAGAGAGAGCATCTTTGCCACCATTAGCCTAAAGAGTGAACGGAACGAATGAAGCGGAGCGAATCGTCCTGAACCGTGATGAATGAACACGAATCTGGGTCGAGCCGCGTCTCGAAACGTATCGCCTCGTGCTTCAGATGATTATCTCTGCCAAGCAATTCCCAGCACGGCACGGCAAGGCACGGCACGGCAGGGTACGTACACCAATTTCCGGGTATTGCAGGCATTGCAAACACGTAAGGCCCGCCCCACACACACACACACACACACACACACACACACACACACACACACACACACACACACACGTGCCATATCACTTTAAATAAAAATAAGATTAGACGAAAATAAAATAAAAAAAAATAAATAATGAAGTAGTAGGAATCAGGTATCGTCGTAAAAATACAACGGAGGATAAAAATTACATTGCAATCAAGACGCCAACCTTGAGGAATTAAAAATAAATCCAGAAAGAACCTCAGTAAAAAAGTGTCGCGGCGCTCATATTTCTGAGCACATTTGTGACGCGAGTGAGAAACGTCGGGGAGGGGAGGATGGAAGAGAGACGGCCGGGGCAGGGTGTTGGTAGGAAGGAAGGAAGGAAGGAAGGAAGGAAGGAAGGAAGGAAGGAAGGAAGGAAGGAAGGAAGGAAGGAAGGAAAGCAGACAGGCAAAGTAGATGAACCGGAAGAGATGGAGGAGGAGGAGGAGGAGGAGGAGGAGGAGGAGGAGGAGGAGGAGGAGGAGGAGGAAAAGGAGGAGGAGGAGGAGGAGAGGAGGAGGAGGAGGAGGAGGAGGAGGAGGAGGAGGAGGAGGAGGAGAAAGTCATTCAGAGCCAGGAGAATATTGGGGAGTGCTTATAGTGAATTGCATGACAACAAGCAGTGAGTCAGGAGGAGGAGGAGGAGGAGGACGAGGAGGAGGAGGAGGAGGAGGAGGAGGAGGAGGAGGAGGAGGAGGAGGAGGAGGAGGAGGAGGAGGAGGAGGAGGAGGAGGAGGAGGAGGAGGAAAATAACAACGAAGACGACGGCGAGGAATGACGAAGAAAACGAGAAGGGCGATGACGACGAGGAGAATGGGCGATGACGATAAAGAGAGAGAAAGGGTAAGAACGATGAAGACACGACAAACACGACAACAACGAACAGAAACCCCAACAAGCAAACAATACCTTATGTCCACCACCAACCACTTTACCCGATAACTTAATCCACTTTATGAACTTAATATAAACTTCATCCGTGCCTCACCCTGCTCCTCTCAGCCAGGTGGTGGTGGTGGTGGTGGAGGTGGAGGAAATAAAGAGGGTAAGGGGGGGAGGGTTCTCAGAATTAAGAGACGCGAGTTAGGGCCTGGGCGTGGGAACCCCAAAGCATATATTGTAATGGTTTATGGAGATGAGACGCCTCGAGACTCTGCTCAGCACTCTCGAAGCAGGTGATCATTTCAGGGGAATCATTATGAATCACTAAAGTCTCATGTGTTCTTTTTTTCTTCCTCTATTTTTTATTTATTTATTTTTATTTTTTTTTTTTTGTGTGTGTGTGTCTGCTATAAATCTTTTCCCCGATGTTCGAGGAAGCCACATTGCATGCAAGGTCTTTTTTTCTCTCTCCCCCTATGTACCTTTTTTTCTATTACTTCTTGTGTTTGCTTCTTTTTTTTTTACAGTGAATGTTTATACAAGCAAAGTATTAATGGCAAGCAAAAGTCGCGTGTTGTTACAATCACAGCAAGTCAACATCAAATTAACATCAACAGCACACAAATTATGTCCGGTCCAGCCAACCTTCATGAATACACACAGCAGCGCGTCACATGTGCAACGAAATAACAGTAAGACACACACACACACACACACACACACACACACACACACACACACACACACACACACACACACACACACACACACACACACACACACACACACACACAATTAAATCGTTCCCCTTGACTTTTCCTACCACAAAACATGTTTCCCTTCCAGTTTCAGTCCAGCAGAACAGAAGCACAGCAACCCAACTTTCCTTCTTTACCTGTCCTGTTGGTGACTTCCTGGCAGGACCGTCTCTCTGGAGGTAGCGCTTTCCTCTCGTAACCCTAGCCAGTGACATATGACCTCGTTGTTTGGTTGTTTGCGGCGCCATAAATCAGTTCCCGAATCTGTACCGGGTGTCTGGGAGTGCCACCCCCGCCAGCATCCCTCTCACAGGTGATATAAGGCGGAGGTGTGCTGGCCACTCTGGCGGCGACGGCTGGCCAGGTAATGCTGCTGGTGCGATGTAGGTCGGCCGATAAGACCACTTCATTAAGATAAGCGTTATCGCAGCCCATCGAAATCAAGGTAATAAGGGACTTGGTGTCTACTATACAACAAGCCTTTTTATCCCACAATGGTTTATCCTCCCATCCCTCTTCCTCTCCCTTCCCCTCCTGCTGCTGTTCAGTGCCGCCCATCCTACTCTTTCACGCCCCTCCCACACTGCCGCGGCTCCTCCCTCACGCCCACACATTCATCTCGCTCAGGTGCCCACGCCCGCCCCTCACCTGTAATCACCTGGCGCCCCTCCCACACCCTCACTCACACCAGCCGCTAATTGGCCCTCCCTCTCTACGTGTGTGTGTGTGTGTGTGTGTGTGTGTGTGTGTGTGTGTGTGTGTGTGTGTGTGTGTGTGTGTGTGTGTGTGTGTGTGTGTGTGTGTGTGTGTGTGTGTGTGTAGAGGGAATAAAAAATTAAAAAAAAGTTGAAGACAAGCAAGGTTTCTAGCAAATGCTAGATAAATAACCCCCTAATAAAGTGATGAAAATGACTTGAGGGATTCTGGGAAAAAACGACAGGAAGGATTAATGGCGGCCACGGTGTGATGCCTGTGAGGTCGCCGCCAGGAGGAGGAGGAGGAGGAGGAGGAGGAGGGGGGCGCGTCACTCTGGCCAGTAGTTGGGTGTCCTTCCCTGCCTAGTCGAGGTGGAGTCTCCCTAACGAGTAATAGAGTGAGAGGATAATTTATAGCGTCTTGCCCTTAAGGTTCCTCGCAATGAACCCAAGCATCATGTGAGAGGGAAAAGAGGAGGAGGAGGAGGAGGAGGAGGAGGAGGAGGAGGAGGAGGAGGAGGAGGAGGAGGAGGAGGAGGAGGAATGGGTTTCACTAATTTTCATTTCAAGGATTTGTAGATGAAGGCTGCCACAATAAGAAGAAGGACGAGGAGGAGGAGGAGGAGGAGGAGGAGGAGGAGGAGGAGGAGGCAGGCAGGCAGGCTGTAAGAGGTGTCATTACTTGGAATGACTTCAGCCAGTGTTGATTGGCAGCCTTGAGGCAGAAACTCTTTGTGTCGTGAGATATTTAGCAACGCTCGCTATTATGACTGCAATTTTGTTAACTATCAGGTGACAAGCAGGGGAAGGAGGGCAGATTTATCCTTGCAGGAAAATTATTACAGTACTGAT
>NC_087153.1:33188021-33203021 GCF_035594125.1 Scylla paramamosain | reverse complement strand
ACACGACCTCTCATCCACAACACCCTCCTCACGCCTGCCACAACAACCTCCACGCACTCCCTCCCTCCCCTACCTGCCTTCGGATCGAGTTACCTCCAACAACCTGAAGAAGGGAAGGGGACAAGAGAGGGCGAGGGAGGAAGAGAGAGACAGGGAGAAAGGGAGAAGGGCGGGTAAGGGGTGCCGTGTAGCCCCTAAGAGTGAGGAGGGGAGGAAGGGGGAAGGAAGGGAGGGACAATAGTAATCTGTTAGCTCAAGAGTCTCGCATATCCCCGCGTCCTCCAAGCCTCACGAGGGGGACGGCGAGGTAAGATTTATTGCAGTTTGAGTTTAGTTCTGGTGCGCCACAAACAGCTGATTTACGAGAGAAGGAGGAGGAGGAGGAGGAGGAGGAGGAGGAGGAGGAGGAGGAGGAGGAGGAGGAGGAGGAGGAGAGGAAACAGACGGGTAAAGAAAGGGTGTAAGAGAGATAACCACGTAAAGAGAAAAGGTACTGGAAGCTGGGAAGAACAGAAAAAAAAAAAAAAAAAATGAGTGGGCAGTTACGAGAGAAAGAAATGAGAGAGGAAAGCAGAGACAATGAAGTGAAGCATGAGTGACGAGGAAACAACAACACTAACAACAACATTAATTACTACTTCTACTGCAGCATAAACAAAAAAAAAAAGACACTACCAACAGAAAAAAAATAACAATAACGAACCAATAACAAAAATTAAAAGGAAAAAAATATAGTTAAAAAAAAAAAAGCTAGTCCGTTCTGATTACCTGCCAGCGTCCGTAAGTCAGTGTCACTTTTACGTCCCTTTAATTAAAAAAAAAAAAAAAGTGTTCAATGACCAATAAGTCTTAATTAGCATGACGGCGTGGAATTTATTAAGAGCAGATGGTGAAGAGCGGCGCTGCTTCCTGAGGTACATAATTACTTGCTGACGCGGATGCAAAGCGTATACAGGAAACATACTATACGAAATACGAGCAGTAGAGAAATACGCATCAGTGTTAAATTCAATGCCGCTGGAAAAAAAAAAAAGTATATGTTGGGCTTAGAACAGAAAAAAATATATATTGCACTGGAGTTTAATTCAGATGTCTATTTCGCGTTTCAGTAATATCTGCAGGGGGAAATACGAGGGAAAATTTTGATTATAAACTAAAGGGTATGAAAAAAATATATACTCGTACACATAAATTTCAATCAGGCCGTGAATGTGAGAACTTTTTTTGGCTTTTGTGTGCGATGCTCTCTCTCTCTCTCTCTCTCTCTCTCTCTCTCTCTCTCTCTCTCTCTCTCTCTCTCTCTCTCTCTCTCTCTCTCTCTCTCGTATTTACCCTTTCCCATTCACCCTAAACTCCTCCCTCTCTCCTTCCATTCCCCTACCAATCCCCCCCTCCCCTCCCATCCCTGCCTTCCCTCCTTCCCCACTGCCCCATCACTCCCTTCCTTCCTGCACGCCTCCAAGCCTTCCCTTCCCTCCCATCAGTGGACAGTGCTGGGAATTCTGTCGCTTTGGGTTACGCTGCAAAATCCGTGCGTGTTTGCTTTTCAATTAATGGCGGATTTTTGAGGGTGTTTGAGGGAGTGTAAGAGGGTGTGAGAGAGTAGAGGTGGCATGTGTGTTTGGGGGGGACAAGGGGACAGGATGACAAAGGGAAGAGAAAGAGAGGAAGAAGAGGGGAAAAGGGGATATAGCTTAAAGTCTTTCAGATTCTTTTCTCATTCTTTTTCTCATGTCAAAAATCCACTTGGTATTTTGTCTTCTGTCATATTTCTTTTACTTGAGAGAGAGAGAGAGAGAGAGAGAGAGAGAGAGAGAGAGAGAGAGAGAGAGAGAGAGAGAGAGAGAGAGAGAGAGAGAGAGAGAGAGAGACTAGGGGAGAGGAAGGCAGGCGTAAGAGTGACTGACGGTTCTGGCATCAGTGTTTAGGTGGTGGTGGCAGTGGAGTGTGTTTTATATCCGGCTTAATGGGCTTTACTGAACCGTGTAAAGGCTCTCTCTCTCTCTCTCTCTCTCTCTCTCTCTCTCTCTCTCTCTCTCTCTCTCTCTCTCTCTCTCTCTCTCTCTCTCTCTCCACAACGAAAGATCAGTAAAGAATGGAGTATGAAAACAGAATGATGAAAGTAAATAAATACACAAGAACAACAACAACAACAACAACAACAACAAAACGACAAAACATAGTAATTTTCACAACAATAATAATAATAGAGATGATAATGTAGAACATGAATACATTATGAAGACTTTAAATGGGAGGAGGAGGAGGAAGAGGAGGAGGAGGAGGAGGAAGAGGAGGAGGAGGAGGAGGAGGAGGAGGAGGAGGAGGAGGGAGAGAGACGCGAGCAGACCCATAGAGGCCTCTAACAGCCTTCTCCTTCAAGTTTACATCCTCGTGACAACCCCCGAGCCACGGCCGCCCACGGGAGGTTATCAGGAGAGGTTATGAAGGCGACCCCCAACATCTTTCCTCCTCCTCCTCCTCCTCCTCCTCCTACTCTTCTACCATCGACATTTTCTCACTCTACTTTACCACCACCACTACTACTACTATTACTACCATTATAGCCAACACGTTCACCATCTCCTTTTCCATCGCTTTTCTGTCCTGTTCCTCCTTCACCTACTCCTCCACTATCGATATTTTCACACCCTTCTTTTACTGTTATTACTCCTCCTCCTCCTCCTCCTCCTCCTCCTCCTACTACTACTACTACTATTACTACTAATACTACTACAGCCAACACCATTACCAACTCCCTCCTTTTCTATCCCCTTTTCTTCCTTTTCCTCCTTCACCTACTCCTCCACCATCGACATAATCACACTCCTCCTCCTCCTCCTCCTCCTTCTCTTCCTACAACTACTACTATATAGTCTACACCATCAACACCTCCTTTCCCATCGCCTCTTCTCCCTCTAACTCCTTCAGCGACTTCGTGAAATCGCCTCTTCTGGCCACAAAAAACCTCAATAGTTCCGGATAAGGAGTTCGGCTCAAGCACATTTTCGGTCCCTCTCTGCTCCTCTCGGGCCGAAAGTTGGAAAAATGACAGTACGTGATTTATGCTGATGTTCAAATATTCTGAGTTGCAAAAAAGACCGAACACTCTCTCTCTCTCTCTCTCTCTCTCTCTCTCTCTCTCTCTCTCTCTCTCTCTCTCTCTCTCTCTCTCTCTCTCTCTCTCTCTCTCTCCTTCAGCCTCTCGAGGACTGCGATAGGTCTATTATGGGAGAGAAGTAAGGAAGGGAGGGGTGGCAAGGAGGGAGAGGGAGGGGTGGCAAGGAGAGAGGAGGAAAGGCACGCAAGGGAGAAGGGAGAAGAAAGACCGGGGAAAAGAGGGGTAGACGGACTGGTTAGTAAGGGGAAGATTTGGTAGGTGGCTGCCGTGGAGGAGGAGGAGGAGGAGGAGGAGGAGGAGGAGGAGGAGGAGGAGGAGGAGGAGGAGGAGGAGGAGGAGGAAGAGGAGGAGGAGGAGGAGAAGAAGAAGAAGAAGAAGAAGAAGAAGAAGAAGAAGAAGAAGAAGAAGAAGAAGAAGAAGAAGAAGTAGAACAACAACAACAACAACAACAACAACAAAAGGAAGAGAAGAAGGAAGAGGAGAAAGAGGAGGAGGAAGAGAAGTGAAAGAATAAGAGGAAAAGAAGAAAAATAATTATGAAAGAGGGCAAATGAGAGCAGAGGAGGATAAGGAAAGCAGGACAGCAAAGATAAAAAAAATATGGAAGAGGAGAGAGAGAGAGAGAGAGAGAGAGAGAGAGAGAGAGAGAGAGAGAGAGAGAGAGAGAGAGAGAGAGAGAGAGAGAGAGAGAGAGAGAGAGAGAGAGAGAGAGAGAGAGAGAGAGAGAGAGAGAGAGAGAGAGAGAGAGAGAGAGAGAAACACACTAGGAGGAAGACTGGAAAAAAAAAAGGAAGAGGAGGAGGAGGAGGAAGATGAAGTCGATGAAGTGAGCGATTAATGATGAAGTGTTTAATGAATGAAGAATGAGGTGCAAAGGGACGCCTCGTAATGACAGGTGAGGGAGCTAATGACGGGGGCAGGTTGGGGATGCTGGAGAGGAGATGAGAGGGAGGGGCAGAAGAAAGAGGAGAAGAAAAGAACATATGGGCAAATCATAAGGAAGTTTAGAGGCCAGGTGATGATATACGAGCTTAAAGTCAATCTGGTTCTCCTCCATTTTTCTTCCCTACAAAAAAAAAAAAGGGGGGTGGTGGTTAGGGAATGAAGGGGAATTATGTTGGGGTATTTTTGGGGGAGGAGTTCATAATGCAGAAAAATATTACGCCTTGAAATTACTGTCAAGTGGATTATCTTGAATTACTGTGAGTCTGAGATTAGTGAACCTGGCTGAAGGACTGGTGGAAAGATGAGGAGGAAGAGGAGATGGAGAAGGAGAAGGAGAAGGAGAAGGAGAAGGAAAAGGAGAATGAGGAGGAGGACACGCGGGACAAGGACTTGGACGAGGAGGACAACGAAGAATTTTAGATATTGAAGAAGTTATAAATAGAGTTAAGTGATGAAAACATAATAGAAAGAAGCACAAAAGGACAAAAATATTAAGATAAAAACAGAATTACGAATAGAAACACCAGTAATAACACATATACAATACCATAAACATAAACAAATACATTTAAACTTGTAATAGAATCAATAGAAAACGGAGAGAAAACAGAGAACAAGAGAGACAGAAAAAGAGAAGAACCAAGCGAAGAGAGAAGAGAAGAAGACGGAGAACACTTGAAAGGCTTAAGTGTTATTACGCATGTTTATTGCAGCGATAACGACGCGGCCGGGAAGGTGCCGTAAAGAAAACGTAATTGAGCCGTGCCAGGGTAGACTACGGCAGAGTGTAGCCTGTTGGCCGCGGGGGAGGAGTATGGAGGAGCATAAAATCAGTTAGGTTAGGTTAAGTTAAGTTAGGTTAGCTTGGGTTAAGTTAAGTTAGCTTGGGTTTGGTTTAAGTTAGGTCAGGCAAGGTTAGGTTAGCTTAGGTTAGGTTTAGGCTAGGTTTAGCGAAGGAGCAAGATCCTCTCTCTCTCTCTCTCTCTCTCTCTCTCTCTCTCTCTCTCTCTCTCTCTCTCTCTCTCTCTCTCTCTCTCTCAGATAAGGTCAGGTTAAGTCGAGATATATTATAAGGTTAGGTTATGATAAAAGAGAGAGAGAGAGAGAGAGAGAGAGAGAGAGAGAGAGAGAGAGAGAGAGAGAGAGAGAGAGAGAGAGAGAGAGAGAGAGAGAGAGAGAGAGAGAGAGAGAGAGAGAGAGAGAGAGAGAGAGAGAGAGAGAGAGACTCGCGTTAAACCAGGTCATGTGAATGCGTGTTTTGAGGTCAATTTAATTCCCTTTCCCCTCTAATCTACATCCACCGTCCCTTGTTCTCTCTTCCCTTATGATTTGCAGGGTGTGGGAGGTTCCGGGGAGGGGAAAGGGGGAGAACAATAAGGGGAAGACCCATAGAGGGGGGCGTATAGGTGGGGGTGACAATGGGGACGCCGTCAGGATAAGAAAAAAATAGATGGTTAATTTATTTGCGTGGGATCTTACCGGTATACAGGGGATGAGGGGAGAGGAGGGGAGAGGGAGGGGAGAAGAGGGTGGAGGACAGGAGGGAAGAAAGGAGAATAGAGGGGAGAGAAGGGGCGTGGTAATGTGATGAGTGCCAGATGAAGGAGGGGAAGGGAGACGAGGAAGAAGTAAAGGAGGGAAAGAGGAAAATGATAAAAAAAATAAAATAAAACAAGGAATGCGATATAAAACAACGTGAAATGAGAGTAAGAGGAGAAGGGGGAGAAGAAGGTAGAGGCTTGAAATGGGGAGGAGTGGAGAACAATTGCAAGGGAGGGAGTCAGGGAGAAGGAAGTACTGTGAGGGAAGGTATGGAGAAATGGAGGATGAAACAAGGGAGCATAAGCGAGAGAAAAAAAAAGGGGGGGGAAACCATCTCACGAAGAAGTGCGGATGATGGTTTTGACAGGTGAAATATATGATGCCTGAATTATGGGTTACCAAATTGGCTTCCCCAGGTAATTACAACGTGGCATCCGACAGGTGAGTTACGGCCCTTTACATCGCTTATAAATTCCTCTGCTGTGGTATATTTTTATGCCTTCGCCATTCTCAAAGCGGGGCGGAGAGTAAAGTCAATTTATCGCACGTTAGAAATGACCATCGCTGGCTCAGTACAACACCTGCACTCCACCTGGCGAGCGAGACATATGGGAAACACTCCACCTAACCACCATCACCACCACCGCCACCACCGCATCCACCACTGCCACCTGTCCCTCTCCATCCTTCATAATTGACCCATCCTTCAACACCTTTACGGGAGGAGGCGAGGTGACGCGCGGGGCCCCACAGCTAAACGAGGCACGGACACCGCCGCCCAAACGAGGCGCGTAAATAAGTCAGTCTGTCCTCGCGTCTCGTCCTCAGCCATTTTTGCGAGACGGGAGGTGAGATGGCGACAAATGTTTACGTGTCGCTGCGCCAGACCGTTCGCTCGAGCCGGCGGTGGTAATTCCTCGAGTCATCTGTACCCGCCGGGGCCTACCTGTCCCAATCAGTCTTCCTCAGGCGTACACAGACGGCCGCTCGTGTGTCCCCGCCGCTGTCACCGTGCGGGGAGGTGCAGCGGCGCGACAAAGGCAGCTGTAACGCGAGATATATGTTGCGGGGGAAGTCGTCTTGGCGCCACCCACTCTCTCCTGACTCCCTTCTTCCTCCTCCTCCTCCTTCTCCTCCTCCTCCTCCTCCTCCTCCTCCTCCTCCGTTTCGTTCCTCTCCCCTCTCTTCACTCAGACATTCCCTCAACTTTTTACATTAATTGAGATGTCCCGTGCGTGCTTCCGTCAGGACGTCACGATGGGCGTCACAGCAGCTCCCTTAATGCTCGCCCTTGCACCCACATGCCGCTTCCCTCCCTCCCTTACCCATCCTTCTATCCCACAATACTTCTTACTCCTCCTCCCTGCCTCTGCACACACGCTCTTTCTCCTTCCCTGCCACCATGACCCCTTGTTCCCTTCCATCCCTTTACCTTTCACGGCCCGGGGCAAATGATTCTCCTTGCGGGTTGTGAGGTGAATCCGACCCATAGAGAGAATGTGGAGGCGGCAATTACAAGACACCGAACGAAATCTTCTCATCTGCGATCCCTTGCCTTTTGCAGCGTGGGGTCCGGAATAGCCCTGAATACCCTCCTAAACAAGGCAGAATTCGTCCTCAAGTAAGTTCGAGTCTTGATTCGAGTGCCGCCCATTGAAATTCAAATGCCATGCCGAGTACAGCAGTCAAGGGGATCTAAACCCTCATCGAAATTGCTAAAGAGATTTTAATTGCCTTCACTTGTGTCACCAGTAAAGGGAAGCAAATGGCGTAGATTTACTTCCCCGTACTGGCTTCCTGTTAACGAAGCAGAAGTGGCCGTGCGTCAACTTCGTCACACTACATTTTTTAGTTAGGATTTCGCGTCACGGAAAAATAATAAATAAATAAATAAATAAATAAATAAAGCGACTTCGAGGGTTGTCTATACATTCATTTTAATTCAGATATGGCTTGGGAATTTCGACTAACACCACTGTCTCCACCACTGTCTCATTTCTTTTCCCCTTCTTGTAGGTCACTCTCATTGATTTCCCTTCCTCGTATCCTCCAGAATTTATGTACTGTAGCTTTTGCTTCTTCAACATTCTCGTCATCACACAAGCATTTCCCCATTATGTGCTCCTCTTGTTCCTCCCACTGATGTTGCAGTCTTGGTGCTTTGAGGTTCAGGTAACTGTACTCTCAATCACACCTGTCCGTGCATATAAAAGGATTCCCATGGTACGAAAGGTGAATACACGAATTATAAGTAAGGGAAGGAAAGGGGACAAAAAAACGAAACGGCTATACAAAGTACAACAGAAAAAAAAAAAAAACTGTCCACAAGAAAATGTAAAGACTGATAAGGAAAGGAATATATATATATATATATATATATATATATATATATATATATATATATATATATATATATATATATATATATATATATATATATATATATATATATATATATATATATATATATAAAGGTCATATACGTGAGTTACTTGTGAAGGAGGTAAAGAAAGATAAAAAGAAAAGTCAGTTATGCAAAGAACATGAGAGAAAAGAAAAGAGAAACCTGTCTGGAATAAAACGTATTGAAATTGATAACGAAAAAAAAGAGACAAGGACTGGTTAGAGAAATATACCCACAGAGCAAAAAAATGGAAGGTTGCCAAGATGATGAAGAAATAAAACACAGAATAAAAGCAACAACCGACTGGACGAATGAAAACAATGACAGGTAAGTTGAGGTTAATTAATCCTCGCACCTGAGTCCTCGGCAAACACCGACAAGGAAAGGAAAGAAAAATATCGTTTGTTTTTTACCTGGAGAAGGAGACAATGATGCATGCCCTCGCGCGGGACTTCCCTCACCTGTCCTACTTCACAACACTCTTATACCTTTCTCTTGATTTGCCAAAAACTACCTTTCTGACTTTCCTGTGTATTTAACTATTCAGTGCCACAGCCAACTCTCAAACTTCCTAAAATCTTCTATTGCTAGTCAGGATAGAAAATAATTTATATTCATGTACATTGGCTGAGTTACCAACATGAATTTAAAAACTATTCATTATATACATATAAAATAAAAATTCTAAGCTTATTAATATCCTGTAATGGTAGCTGGAATATTATGAAACTTATACCATTGCACGTAAAGGGTTGAAAAGTTTGCTTTAATACACTTTAATGCATTTATGATAAATAATATTTTGTATGACTCGAAGTTTTTTCCTCTTCGTTAAAAAGTGACTCTATTCATATCACATAACATCTTATTTTTAGGTACATTAAGTCAGTCTTCTTAATTATGCTATGCTGCTTTTTGCTCCTCACATGCCATTCTATCCTTAATCAAAATCTACTTCCCTCAGTACAAAATAAGCACCATAATTTTATCTAATTATAATTAGAATCTTCCTCATTATAATAATCAAAATATACAGTAAATGCCAGGGCACTATTCACTCTCCTCCACAGTATATCTTCCAACATATAACAATATCAATATTAACCTTGCTCTTTTAGTTACGCCAAATGGAATAATCTTCATCACACACCTAGTAATAAACTGCTTTATATGCAAGATCCTCCTCGACTTTTAATATATATACAATGCAATTACCTTTTTTTACTCTATTTTTACTCTCACACACCAGTTCTTTACTTTTGCATTTCGTTCCCACACAATATCATCCTATTATTAAATTCAACCACTTTCGTAATACTGAGCAAATAATGACATTCCATTACTTTTTCCTTCTTCCTTCCCTCGGTAAATGATAAACAGTCTCTTTACTCTGCCTGGTTATAATACGTCCCCAAGCTGCCTCACGATCGCTCATATTCAGAGTATTTTATCCTGGAGCATGAGGCAGCAGACCACACACGGGGAGGAGCATACATGTGAATTGCCTTAGGGTCACTCTCTCTCTCTCTCTCTCTCTCTCTCTCTCTCTCTCTCTCTCTCTCTCTCTCTCTCTCTCTCTCTCTCTCTCTCTCTCTCTCTCTCTCTCTCTTTCTGCCTGATTACGTACAAGTTTATAAGGTCAAACTACCAGAGAGAGAGAGAGAGAGAGAGAGAGAGAGAGAGAGAGAGAGAGAGAGAGAGAGAGAGAGAGAGAGAGAGAGAGAGAGAGAGAGAGAGAGAGAGAGAGAGAGAGAGAGAGTGTGTGTGTGTGTGTTCGTCCGTGCGTGATTACATGCGTGCATGAATACTCGTACTTGCGTGCGTACGTGCGTTCATGCGTGAAGAAAAAAATACATAATCCAACCAAAAGAGACGAGGCAACGAAAGAAAGAGAAAGAAGAAGAATAGAATAAGCAATTAAGTTAGAATCACCAGGTGGCTAACTCGAGGAGGACAGGTGAGGACAGGTGGAGGACAGGTGGAGGACAGGTAAGAGACAAATGAGGAAAACCTACCTGCGCTCATTCTAGTCTTTGTGTTTTGAGTATTAGAGACAAGTGTACAAGTCTATATCTAGTCTAGACGGAGGATTAAGGGAAAGGTGAGTGGACAGAGGGGAGGGGGTGAGGTGGAAGGGAGCACGGAGGAGGGATAATTGGCTTGTGGTTGTGGTGGTAGTGGTAGTGGTGGTGGAACGTTGACAAGGTGTGGTGAAAGAGGAAATAAGTGGTCTGAAAGATAAAATAAATGTGTTTTTACTCTCTCTCTCTCTCTCTCTCTCTCTCTCTCTCTCTCTCTCTCTCTCTCTCTCTCTCTCTCTCTCTCTCTCTCTCTCTCTTTCTACCGCAAAACTACCGCAGGAATTCCTCTTTATCAACACAACACTGGTTCCCTTTCACCGTATTTCAATGAGGGAGGTACGGAGAAGGAGAGGAGGGGAAGGTAAGAGGCGTTGGAGGAAGAATAGAGAAGACAAAAGGAAGAGGAGGGTGGTGGTAAGAGGAAGAGAAGATAACAAAGGGAGAAAACACCACCGTGAAGAAGTTAATGAGCAAAAGAAGGGAAAAAAGGGAGCAAGGGAAGAGGAAACAGGTAGAGACAGGGAGAGTAATGAGGGAGGTAATGAGTGATGGTGAAAAATGAGGAAAAAGGGAGAGATGAGGAAAGGAAGAGAGTGAATATAAGAAAAGGAAGACATAAAGTTAGTAGGGGATGGAACAAGACAAGGAACAACGAAATTGAGTTGAAAGGAATATTAATAAATAAAAATAGACACGAATGGATAAATAAAGAGGAAACACAGAGAAAAACAAGAGTAAGTAAAGTGAAAAACTTCCAACTAGGAATGCCAGGAAAGGAAAACGAGGAGATGAGAGAGAGAGAGAGAGAGAGAGAGAGAGAGAGAGAGAGAGAGAGAGAGAGAGAGAGAGAGAGAGAGAGAGAGAGAGAGAGAGAGAGAGAGAGAGAGAGAGAGAGACTAAGGAAAAATATAAATGTAAAATAAATAAAGAAATGCAAGAAAAGAATTAAAAAAGAAAAAAAAGTATAAAAGACGAAGTAGCAGAACAAACAGGAAGAAAGAAAGAAATATAAAAGCAAAGAAAGTAAGAAAGGGAAACGGAAAATCACGCAAAAAAAAATATATAAGTAAAGAAAATAAGAAAATAACCCCCCCAAAAAAAGGCCAAGGAGCACGGCAGAGTCCGCCCTATTAAATTTCCCGTCTCGTCTATTAAATGGCCGTCTAGCGAGAGAAGACAGCCGGATAATGAGATAAAGCGGACCTAACCTACTGCTCTAGAGGGAGAACGTCACCCAACCAACCTGTGCTGCGTTACCGGGAGAACGTCACCGTGATTGTGTGTATGTGTGTGTGTGTGCGTGTGTGTAAGTGTCCACATAAAAAAAAAAAAATAATAATAATAATAAAAGAGAAAAAAGAAAATCACAAACGTAAAAACAAAGGTACAGATTCTACTTTAATTAATTTTGTTTTCTATCTACATGTTTACATATTTTCATCCTCTCGTCATTGCACCTTACTATCACTGTACCAACAAGCATTCTCTCTTATCTCACTACCGTGTTATCTCTCCTATCTCCACTTTCGATGACAGAAGGGGAAAGGGAATGAGGAGTCAATGATATGAAACAGGAGGAGGAGGAGGAAGAGGAGGAAGAGTAAAGACGAACAGAGGGAGCAGTATAGTGTCAAGGTTAAACAGACCAGGTGGCGCGCAAGGAGATTCAGTGAGCAATGAGAATATTAAAGCTTTCATATATATGCACAGTAGGTGACAGAGAAACAGGTGAATGAAGATGAAGGAACGAGACAGAGGGGGACAACGACGGCGACGTGGGAAAGAACAGGGAGCAGTGATGGGAAGAATGAGGAAGGAAGAAATAAAGAGAAGGAAGATAAGGGAGAGCAGGAGAAGGAAAACAACTAAACAAGAACAAAGGAAAAAAAAAAAAGGAAAGAACGGAACACAAACAAGAAAACCAAAGAAAGGGAAACGAAGAAGACGAAGGAAGAGATTTGTGAAGAGGAGGAGGAGGAGGAGGAAAAAAGAAAAGAAAAGGAGGAAAATTACAAAGAAACAACAAGGTAAAACAAACACAAAAAAAAAAAGGAAGGAAGTGAAGAAGACGAAGGAAGAGATTTGGAAGGAGGAAGTGAGAAAGGAGAGAAGAGGAGGAGGAGGGGGAGGAGGAGGAGGAGGATTCTGCAGCAACAACTTCCCAGCCTGGCCAACGAGCGCGTCTCCTATATTCGGCTCTCCTCCTCTCCCCTCGAATTAAACTATCCGGCTCCTATTCATTTCGGGGACGTTCGCTCGGCTATCCAATTTGGTTGCTGTCTCCCCACTCTTCCCCCTCGTTAGCCGACGTCGTTCTATTCTTGTTTATTCGATGACTCTCTCTCTCTCTCTCTCTCTCTCTCTCTCTCTCTCTCTCTCTCTCTCTCTCTCTCTCTCTCTGATGGCCGAGTTTGGTTGAGGGATAGAATGAAGGAGGAAGGAAGGGAGGGAAGGAAAGAAAGACGGTGCTTGTGTGGGAGGGAGGGAAGGAGTGAGCGAGGGAGGGAGGTAGGAGGGATGATGAAGGGATAGGAAGGAAAGGAAGAAAGAATTAACGACGGGGAAAAAAATAGGTAGGTTAATTCAATGAAGAAATCACTGGAGACAGAGAGAGAGAGAGAGAGAGAGAGAGAGAGAGAGAGAGAGAGAGAGAGAGAGAGAGAGAGAGAGAGAGAGAGAGAGAGAGAGAGAGAGAGAGAGAGAGAGAGAGAGAGAGAGAGAGAGAGAGAGAGACTACGATCAAGGTAAAAGCAAAAAAAAAAAAAGAATAAAACGAAAAAAAGCAACACATGTGAACTATTGCCCCAGATATTGAGAAAACTTTTGGTCTTAAGAAAAAAGTTGTAACGAGCAGAAAGGAAAGAAAGAGACGAGAAACGAACGAAAGAGAGACGATGAATAGAGATATGAGAGAGAGAGAGAGAGAGAGAGAGAGAGAGAGAGAGAGAGAGAGAGAGAGAGAGAGAGAGAGAGAGAGAGAGAGAGAGAGAGAGAGAGAGAGAGAGAGCAACAAAGTGAGGAATACTTGTAATGATGATAATGCATTGACAAAAATATAAAAAATCTAAAATAGAAAAAATATCTCGTATATATCCAGCGAAAACTGCGCAGAAGAGAGCATGGAAAAAATAAAGAGGAGGAGGAGGAGGAGGAGGAGGAGGAGGAGGAGGAGGAGGAGGAGGAGGAGGAGGAGGAGGAGGAGGAGGAGGAGGAGATGAATCGGGTTGGTTCACTTTAGCTGGAGACTCAGAATTTCAAAACATCACGAGGACATAAAGGAACATAAAAGGAAGATGGAGGAGGAGGATGAGGACCAGGAGGAAGAGGAGGAAGAGGAGGAGGAGGAGGAGGAGGAGGAGGAGGAGGAGGAGGAGGAGGAGGAGGAGGAGGAGGAGGAGGAGGAGGAGGAGGAGGAAAAACAACGAGAAATATTGCACTTCTATCCACCTACGTAATCCTCCCCTCTCCCCATTCCAACCCCCCCACCTCTCTCTCTCTCTCTCTCTCTCTCTCTCTCTCTCTCTCTCTCTCTCTCTCTCTCTCTCTCTCTCTCTCTCTCCACCTCTTTATTAACACAGAAAACGAAGATGAAAATACGTAGGCATTTTTTTCTCTTAATAAAAAAAGTAGAGTTTATATATTTATTCAATCACAGGTCAATTAAATTAGTTATGAATTATTTTATCATTGCGCGACTTTTAAAGAAACTTG
Organism: Scylla paramamosain; assembly: GCF_035594125.1. Taxonomy (NCBI): domain Eukaryota; kingdom Metazoa; phylum Arthropoda; class Malacostraca; order Decapoda; family Portunidae; genus Scylla; species Scylla paramamosain. The sequence goes on along the minus strand of NC_087153.1, from coordinate 33,189,217 downwards.
AATTAACTTTTATTTCATTAATCTATTTATTTAATTGTGTGTGTGTGTGTGTGTGTGTGTGTGTGTGTGTGTGTGTGTGTGTGTGTGTGTGTGTGTGTGTGTGTGTGTGTGTGTGTGTGTGTGTGTGTGTGTGTGTGTGTGTGTGTCCGCCTATTACTGGTTTCTTCCACTCCATTTCTTCCCTAACCTCCACCACCACCACTACCACAGCCGCAGTCCCCGTCACCTCCACCTCCACCACCGCCACCACCACCATCACCGCCAGCAGCAGCAATAAAGGTCATTTTCACGTCAGCTATAACTCGCGTCTTTGCTCTAATGACGCTGCTAATGATGCTGCTGCCCTCTAATTAGTGATTTTAGTAGCGAGTCGGCCTTGAGCGGGGAAAGAATCACAAATACAACAGTTTTTTTTTTCCCCTTCCGTGTCTTCCCCTGCAGGTACCTAGCCCTCCTCCCACACTTCTTCCCCTCCTTGCAATGCCAGCTGCAGCCACACCTCACCACCACTACCGACATCACTTCAAATAACAGGCATGTAACAACACCACTGCCATCCATTACATCACCATTACGCTCACATCACCACCGCAGCTATTAACGAGGAGCTACAAATCATCACATTCAGACACCACCACCACCACTACCACCATCACCACCACCACCACCTTCCACAGCATCCGTTCCCTCACTCCTCACCCCCAGCCCCCAGCCTCTCGCCCCCAGCCCACGCCCACGCCCTTGACACCTGGCCCGGCGCGTGGGTGGCCCGGGACAGGGGAGGCGACAAGGAGATGACCCTCCAAGGCGACCCGAGACAGAGCAAGGCGACGACGGAACCATAAATGGACGGGCGTGACAAATCCTGACCCTCGCCTCGCCGGGATGTGGGCGTGCTGATTACAGGTGACGAGGACGAGGGCACAGACAAGGGCCAGCACGCGCCACGCCCTTAGGAATTTCCGCGGGGAAGATGAAGAAGGAAGTCCCCCTGGCGTTGAATTGCCTATTTCATGCACTATGCAACGCCGCCTCCTCCTGTCTTGCTTTTTGCTTCTGACTTGCTTTCATCTTTTCCTAGCTAGATATTTGTAATTGTCTTGGCTTTCTCTTTGTTAATTTTCTGCTTCTCCTCTTCCTCCTCCTCCTCCTCCTCTTTCCTTCTATTGGGCCTTCTCTTTCAGCATTTCTTCTTT
>NC_087153.1:33180521-33183021 GCF_035594125.1 Scylla paramamosain | reverse complement strand
ACCCACCTGAGGAACGCCCGCCCACCTCAACATGTTAATTGCAGGTGAGCCCAATGATGTATAATGCTCACTATATTCTTTCCCATGCATATATTCTCTCTCTCTCTCTCTCTCTCTCTCTCTCTCTCTCTCTCTCTCTCTCTCTCTCTCTCTCTGTGTGTGTGTGTGTGTGTGTGTGTGTGTGTGTGTGTGTTGTTATTGTTGTTTTTCTTTTCCATCTTCTTTTACTACTCAGCAAATCTATTCCTTCACCCTCCCTGCTTTCCTCTTCCACACCACTCCTCCTCCCTTCTCTTTTCCCTGCCTCCACCACCACCACCACCACCACCACCACCACTGCCTCTTCCTCCCGCCCTTCTCACAATACCAAAGAAAATACTGCGGTGTTGTCGTAGGAGGCGGGAGTGGAGGTGAGAAAACAAGACTGCGTTTAACTTCAGTTCGTTAATTACCGTCCAGGGAGGAGAGAGAGGAGAGGGAATTGTAAAGGGATGGAGGGAGGGAGGGAAGAGAGGGGAGGGGTTGTAAAGGGAAAGTGGAGGGAAGAAAGCAGCGGGAAGGGAAGGATGGAGTTAAAGGAACCAAAGGGAAAGGAATGGACAGGAAAGAAGTTTAGATTGTCATGGGTTGTGGATTATACACTAGAATGGACGCTAAATAGGGAAGGATGGAGAGGAGAGGAGAGGAGAGTAAATGAGAGGAGAAGAGAGGAGAGATAAAGAGAGAGGAGGAGAGAAGAGGAGAGAGGAGAAAATTCGTTTGGTGAGGAGTTGAGAAGAGACTTATGGAGAGATATAAAGGAAAAGAAGAAAAGAAGAGTGAGAGAAGATAAGAGAAGAGGAGAAGAGTGAGGAGGAGAGGAGAGGAGAGGACACGTGAGGAGAGGAGAGGAGAACAGATGGTTATAGAGAAAAGCAGAAAAGAGGAGAGGAAAGGAGAAACACTGTAGAAGAAAAGAAAATGAAGGATAGAAAGGAGAGGAAGAGGGAAGAAAAGAGAGGAGAGAAGAGCACAGGTGAGGAGAGGACATAAGAGAACAGAAGAACAGAGTTGGAAAGTAATCGAGAAGAGAGGAAAGAAGAGGGACAAGGGGTGGAAAGGAGAAGAAAAGACGAAAAAAGGAGAAGAGAAGAGGAAAGAGCCTTAGTATAACAATAAGAGGTACGGAAGAGAAGCGTACGAGAATAAACAAAACTGAGGGGAGGAAAGAGTGACATAGTTTAGGAAGCACACGGAAGGCGGGAGGAAAGGAGGAGAAGGAGGAGGAGGAGGAGGAGGAGGAGGAGGAGGAGGAGGAGGAGGAGGAGGAGGAAGGGAAGGAGTGAAATGCAGGATTCGAGCAGCACTGAACAATCTTGAGTGAAAAATGTCGGAGTAAAAGGTTTTATCGACACTTGAGATGCAAGAAGAGAGAGCACAAGAGAGGAAGAGGAGACGAAAATATGCACAGCGCGATTAATTCTAGTGTCTCCCAATCCGTGGATTCTTATGTTTTCTCCCTCCTTTCTGTTTATTTCCCACAGACTTTTTTCCTCTCTCTTTCCTTTCCCTCTTTTTTTCTTGGGAGGGAGACATGAAGTTGTTGGCGGAAAACGGCTTGTAAACACGTCTCCTGCAAATTGAAGAGATGAATAAATACGCCCATAAAGCGAAAGAACCAGACTCACTCACTCGCCCTTCGCTGCCACCAGGTTTTTTTTTTTTTTTTTTTTTTTTTGCGGGGGACAGGGGACGGAGAGGGAAGATGGGGAAGAAATAGCGGGGGAGGAAGTTGGCTCATTGAAAACTTGTCCATCATTAACATTTTTTTTTTCCTTTCAAGAGTTAATGACGGACACTTTCCCACTCAAAGAACGAAAAAAAAACTAAAGAAAAAAAAATTGAAGTGAAAGGTGCAAAAAGAGAAAGAAAAATTTTAAGAGAGAAAAAAAAATGTAAAGCTAAAATATGAAATGCATAAATATATATTACATAAAATAACGTATGAAAGAAGCTTACTGATGGACACTCTCAAAAACGTGGAAAAAAAAAAGATAAGTAAAAAAAACGAATAAAAATCAAAATAAAAGAAATAAAGCAAAAAACTAAAAAAAAACCACACAAACACATATAAATTAACAAATATCTCCCTAATAACGAAAAAAATAGAGAGAAAAAAAGAGGAGAGCGGGAACCAATAGCAAAACACGGAAAGGAAAAACAAAATATCAGATAAAGAAAACGAAAAATAAAGATTTAAAAGAATTCATAAATAAAATCAAGTATGTCTTCACTCCTAGAAATGGACATCAAGGAATCAACAAGCAAATAAATCAAATAAATCTCCACCATGAAAAAAAAAAACTTTAAACTTGTAAATAGATAAGTTATGCATGAAAAATTACACGTTGCTTCTTTACTTCAGAGAAAATATGCTTGTGTTGCTCCTTACCTTGTTTTTACGAGAAAGTTAATGCAGGAGGAGGAGGAGGAGGAGGAGGAGGAGGAGGAGGAGGAGGAG
>NC_087153.1:33170521-33175521 GCF_035594125.1 Scylla paramamosain | reverse complement strand
TCGTAAGATAAATTGGAACATGGAGAGGAGTATTGAAAAGGGCAAAGGTACAAGTCTGGGAAATTTCTGTTGATAGTTTGATCCGGATGTGTACAAGAAAATAATTAACTGCCTGTGAAAGATAATACTGATGATAGATAAAAACATAAGGATGATAAAAACGATGGCAAGGCAGTCATCGTGCACCAGCCCATCATCACCATCACAATAACAATTACCCACATCACCACCATCACCACAACACAGCCAGCCATCACAAATTCCGCCATTTTCCCTTCATCTCACCTTACATCCGGCCTTTCTCCTTGCTCTTCCTCCCTCCAATCACCCTCCCACCCTCCCTCCTTCCGTCCCACCTTTCACTGCAAATGACGCCACATCACCACCACCACTACCACACCCACCACAACCACAACACCAGACACCCTCCAAGCTTCCCTCCTTCCCTCCCCTTCTCTTCTTTCCCTCCCTCCCTTTCCACGACAGAAATTACAAGGTGAGGACTCATCGGGAACGGAAGAGGCGGCGGCCCTTTCAGGTGTCGCCAGGTGAGGGACGACAGGTAAGCAGGTAGGGGGGATGGCGGCGGGCGGACCAGGTGTAATTAATTAAGGGAGGCTCACCGGCCGGATATAAGAATTAGCACAAAAAGGAGTTGAGCGAAAACCTTAATTATTTAATATTATATGGTTTGTCTGTAATTTTGCACGCCAATTAAAGTTGTTGTGTTGGGTGGGCGGGCAGGGAGGTGGGTGGGTAAGTGGTGGGCGGGTGGGGTCGTGGTGAGGATTAAGTGGATGAGGGGGAACGAGAGAGAGAGAGAGAGAGAGAGAGAGAGAGAGAGAGAGAGAGAGAGAGAGAGAGAGAGAGAGAGAGAGAGAGAGAGAGAGAGAGAGAGAGAGAGAGAGAGAGAGAGAGAGAGAGAGAGAGAGAGAGAGAGAGAGAGAGAATACAGGTAGAACAAAAAATACTTCACCTAACATTTTTTCCCTCTCCATGTAAACGAGGCAGAACTTTATATATAGCAATGCTAGGGAGATGCGGGACACGAAGGGGAAGAAGAGTGGGAGAGATGAGCAGGGAGGAGGAGGAGGAGGAGGAGGAATACCAATGACAGAGACGACTCAGGCATACACGGAGATAAAAGAACACAGCAAAGCAATTTCATAAAGCAACACAATAAAGTGACATCGTAAATCAGCAACATAGGTGAAATTACGTCCTTATCTTTAAAAAAAAAAAAAAATGTGAAGAAAAATCTTTGTGTAAAGACCCCCGTCCCATTTTCTTTCCTGCCCTTAATTTAATCCCGCAAAAAATGGAAAGGGTTTTGGAGAAAATCACCCACCAGTATTCTTTTTGGCCTGAAATCAGAGTAACCTTTTCTCTTTTTAGTATATTGTTGAAGGAAACTTTTGTGAGTTTTTTCTTGTAACTATTTTTTTTTTCTTTCTCCAATCCATCTTGATCGAGACTAACGAATTTATCTTTTATTGTATTTTTTTTCTCTATACAGAAGTAGAAAAAGCTTTATAGATGAGAACAGAATGAAGCTTAAAGATTTTGGTGGTCCTGAGGGTGTAGTGTGTGGCTGGGCCGGGTTGTGGATGAGGTGGAGGAATGGATGAGTGGGTGATCAGGTGGGTGTGTGCATGAGTGGGTAGTTAGGTGGGTGTGTGGATGAGTGGATGAATAAGGTGATGATCGGTGAAGGTGGTGTGTGTGTGTGTGTGTGTGTGTGTGTGTGTGTGTGTGTGTGTGTGTGTGTGTGTGTGTGTGTGTGTGTGTGTGTGTGTGTGTGTGTGTGTGTGTGTGTGTGTGTGTGTGTGTGGCCGAAAGCTGTTGGTGGGAGAGCGTGCATAATATGTGTGTGTGTGTGTGTGTGTGTGTGTGTGTGTGTGTGTGTGTGTGTGTGTGTGTGTGTGTGTGTGTGTGTGTGTGTGTGTGTGTGGCCATGCATGCCTGACTAACTGCTGATGTTCACAATGCATGACTGATAAAGAGGGGAAGAGGAAACATAAACATGTGTACATACAGACCTCTTAAACCACACACACACACACACACACACACACACACACACACACACACACACACACACACACACACACACACACACACACACACACACACACACACAAACCTTCCCTCCCCACCCCCCGACACACACACACAAACCTTCCTCTCCCCACCTCCCAACACACACACACACACACACACACACACACACACACACACACACACACACACATTCCTTTACAAACTAAACATATGACGCTTAATTCCCAAACCTCTTTCCTACTCTCTTTTATCTCCTCACGCCCTCTTTCACTCCTTTCACCTACTTTACTCTCCCTTCTTCCACGCCCCCCAAACCCCCCAGGTCCTTCACTTACGCCCCCGACAGGTAGGCAGCGACGGTGATCCCTCATTTGCATGGCAGGTGATGCGGGTTGTTGTCAGTTCCTTTTTTCCCAGTTACCCGTTGATGCTTCGTTAACACTAATGGTCTTGAGGGTTAGGGAGGAGGAACTGCGGGTGTGGGAAGAGGAAAGGAAGGGCTGGGAGAAGAGAAAGGAGAGAAAGGGAGAAGGAAAGAGGAGGTAGTTAGTCCATTAATATTCAGTGTCAAGAAGGAAGGGAGAGTTTTGACTGTAGATGAAAGAGAAAATGAGAAATGGGTCAAATGAAAGAGGGGAAGAAAATACAAAGAAAACATCAAGAAATGAGGTCAGAACTAACCTTGGAAAACATGAAAGAAAGATAAAACTAGGAAAGGGTAAGAAAAAAAGAAAGAAATAAAAGGAACTACAAAAGACAAAATACAGAAAACCAATGTTTGAATAGAGATAAACAGAAAAAGGTTAAGAAAATGGAAACAAGGCTGAATACAAGAGAGAACAACGAAAAAAAAAAAAGCAGAGGGGATGATGAAATGCAAGTGAACTCCCAAAATGAGATCGTATGATACCGCACGTCAGAAAAAAAAATCGAACTACATAGTTTTAGACAAGATTAAACTGGAATAGGAAAGACAGAAAACGGTAAAGTGAAACAAAAATAAGAAAAACAGAACAAGAAACGGACGACGCTTGGAACAGAATGACTCAGGACAGTAGAGGCTTCCCTTCCACTGAAACAGGACAGGAAAGGTCAGTCGCAGCAATAACAAAAAAGAGGGTTGGGTTCCCTATTCCATTACATCAGGAACAGAAGACCAGGGGAGGAGATTACCAGTTTGGATTAGCTTTGGATTAGTTCTGGTCACGCCATGTGTTGCGGGGAGCGTCCAGCAGCGGTAATATCAAGTTAGAAAGTAGTAAACATGATCTTCGGTAAGGTTTGTAGCCCAATTACCACGTTCAATGCCGCCCCTTAGAGACAGATTAGGCCATTAGTGTTTGAGAGAGTTTGGGCTGGACCGGGAATGTTCAGGGTAGTTTGGGCTAGTTTTGAAAGAGTTTGGACGAGTTTTGGGCTGGTTTAGGTTCGTCTACCTGAGGATATCTATCGAGGGTCTCAATGTAAGGTGAAGGACCCAACCTACCCCCGCCCCCTTCCTTCTCCTGGGACACTCTGGCGATACTCTGACAACATCCTGAAGAAAACACGCTGATCCCATTAAAGTACTGAGTAAACATAATGAAAAAGTAAGGCCTAAAAAATGAGTGATGAAAATTTCCTTAACACCAAGCGTCATAAAAAGGGATAACGATATTTGCATTTTTTTCTCCTTTTTTAGATTTTCTTTTTTCTCCTTTTCGATTTTTTATGATGTATTTTTTTCTATAATTTAAGTAATTCGGTTTTTTTTTTATCATCTTAACCATTCATTTTCGTTCGCCTTATCTATAACATAACTGGTACTTTTTTCTTCTCTCTCTCTCTCTCTCTCTCTCTCTCTCTCTCTCTCTCTCTCTCTCTCTCTCTCTCTCTCTCTCTCTCTCTCTCTCTCTCTCTCTCTTTGGCTAAGCATTTTCTTCCACCAGAGAAATACGTGAAAACAGAGCAGCTTTTATCCTTTTACCTCTTACTTTTCTTTACTTCTTTCCTAACTTCCCTGCCACCACATTTTTTCTTCTCTCCACCTAAGAATTTCCTTCCACCAGAGAAAAAACATGAAGAGAACAGCGACCAACACCTTCCCTCCTTCCTGCCTTCCTTCCAGCGGCGCGGCAAGACGTTACACTCATCCGATCACGTTCTGTTTCCTCGACAAACAACAGAGAGATAAACGACTTACATATGGCGGACGAACCTGCTCCTCTCTCTCTCTCTCTCTCTCTCTCTCTCTCTCTCTCTCTCTCTCTCTCTCTCTCTCTCTCTCTCTCTCTCTGTACATACCTCATTCTCCCTCATCCTTCCTGCCCCTCCCTCCCACTCCTTCATCCCTCCTCTCCCTCTCTTCCTAGCAGCCTCCCGCACTTCTTGCCCCTCGCTAGCGCAATACATCTGCCACGCCCGACCTCTGATCAGAAGGGCGTGACCGTGTGGGGGTTGAGTAAGGGAGGCAGAGAGAGAGAGAGGGAGAGAGGGAAGACGAACGACAAGAAAGTGGAGGAAGAGGGTGAAGGGAAAAGAAATTAGGCACTAGAAGAACGAGAAAATACGCCTTGGTATTATTTTTACTTGCTGGGAAACGAAGGAGAAAGTAAATGAATAAATGTGAATGTGTGAAGGAAAAAGAAATTAGGCAATAGTATAGGAAAGAAAGGGCTTATTTTCATGTGTTACGGAACGGAAAGAAAGAGAGACAATGAATACTGGGAAACAAGAGGTGAAAAAAAGAACTTCAGGTACAGAGCAAAGGAGGAAAGAAAATATTAAATAAATCATAGAGTAATGGGAGTTTAATTTGCTGCAGCACCACTACCACCACCACGACCCATGTTATCAAGGCTGCCACCACCACCACTACTGCGACCTTCGCCCATCAACCACGGTCGTAACTCGTGGTCGTAGTACGAGGTGTATTGGCAGGCGCCGGTGGTAGTGGCTCT
>NC_087153.1:33165521-33168021 GCF_035594125.1 Scylla paramamosain | reverse complement strand
ACGTTCTATAAAAAAAAGTAAAAAAATAAATTGTTCACTTCCATAATCTTAGGCGTGAGGAGAAGGGAGGGAGGGGTGGGAAGGAGATATGTATAGAAGGAAGGAGATAGAGGAGAGAAGAGAGGGGAAGAAAACCAGGAAAGGAGACTGGGAGTGAGAGAATGAAGGAGGAAGGAGTGCCAAACAATAGAAGATATGAAGAGGAGATGGGAAAAGAGATGAAGATGCGATGGAGGAGGAGGAGGAGGAGGAGGAGGAGGAGGAGGAGGAGGAGGAGGAGGAGGAGGAGGAGGAGGAGGAGGAGGAGGAGGAGGAGGGTACCTAGTCTTTTGTCAAACTCGCGCCTTTATCGCTCGACTAGAGATGCCCACGCCCGAGAAGGATGATGGCGGCGCCCACACTCATATCTACGTCCATTGTACATTCCCACACCCACACGGCCAACTTGTCACACGCCCACGACCTCGCATCATCCACCACCTCTGTCTGTACACCTGTCCTCCTTTGCCTTTACCTTCCCCGCTCGCCTTCTGCTTGCACCTGTTCCTCTTCTCTTCCTCCTTGTTACTTGTGTTTGGTCCTCGACTTTTCTCTCTTTCCCTCTAGTCTCATTCATTTCCACAAGGTCAAACACTTAAGTCTCTCTCTCTCTCTCTCTCTCTCTCTCTCTCTCTCTCTCTCTCTCTCTCTCTCTCTCTCTCTCTCTCTCTCTCTCTCTCTCTCTCTTGAGCACACAGGAAGTCCACATCCACATCTGCCGCCTCTCGTCCAGATAAGTTTTAATTGATTTTTTTTTTTTTCGTTCCGGCCACAACCAGACACACTCACGTCACAGCAAACCCTCACAAGACCACCCCTCACACACACACACACACACACACACACACACAGACAGACACAACTTCATTTCCCACCCGCATGCTTGCCTAAACAACTCGACGCCCACGCCAAAACCCGCCGCCGCCGCCCACGCCCACGCCACCCAAAAGAGGCTATCAGGGAGGGAGTGTCACACGCCCCAAGGTGAGAGGCGCCGCAGGTGCGAGCGGGATGCTGCGAGGTGTGGAGGGAAGCGGGAAGATGACGAAGTGGTATGGTGTGTGTGTGTGTGTGTGTGTGTGTGTGTGTGTGTGTGTGTGTGTGTGTGTGTGTGTGTGTGTGTGTGTGTGTGTGTGTGTGTGTGTGTGTGTGTGTGAGAGAGAGAGAGAGAGAGAGAGAGAGAGAGAGAGAGAGAGAGAGAGAGAGAGAGAGAGAGAGAGAGAGAGAGAGAGAGAGAGAGAGAGAGAGAGAGAGAAACTCCAATTACTGCAAAGACCAAACAAATACAGAGAAATTATTACCTACATACTCGTACACTGGCAATAATCGTATTCTAAGCGTGAGTAGTTTGACCCGCTATGTTGTGTGAGGCGTTGGTGATGATGGTGTTGGATGGTGAAAGACGGTAGGGTGTATACACTGTGGTATGATGTGAACTTGTAATGTCGTGTGGTGGGCAGTGATGTAGGCAGAATGATAGGGTATGGTGTGGTAAGATGTGAGCTTTAAAATATGTGGCATGGGAAGCTTTCTTGTGTAAGCCACCTGGTCCTTTGCAGTCTGCTTATTTCCATGTTTTGAAGAGCAATTGCTATATTCTGATGTGACAAAGTAGGGTATAATGTAAATTCACCCTATAACCATATACCAAATAACCACACACACACACACACACACAGTCACTCACTCACGTACAAAATGAGTGTGACCCATACCTGGCTAAACTCCCCTGATCTAACTACAGGCTGTCTCCGCACCTCAGTCTGGTCCAGTGAGCCGTGCAGCCACCCATAGTAGTGATTAAGGGAGGGCCGTCACAGAGAGCTGATGGCGGCATTATTGTAAAGTGATTATGGTGCAGCGGGCGTGATGAGGCGTTGTGATGTGTTGCACCGTAATAATGAGTTTTTAATGAGGGTAATCAAGCGTCGATACACAGGTTTCTAATTGGTGGTGATGATGATGATGGTAGTGGTCGTTGGTGGTGGTTTTTACTGCGTGTGTGTGCTTGTGTGTGTGTGTGTGTGTGTGTATGTGTGTGGGTGGATGTTTGTCTATGGATGGTAAAGCCGTAAAAGTGAACATCAGAATATCAGAATATTATAATTTCCTCTTGTCTGTTTTTGTATGTGTTGTAATGTCACTTGGTGGTGGTGTGTGGTATGCTATGTGGCGTAATGTGAGTACCATGATGCGATGTGGTGGTGGTGTGTGGTGTTACAATCTGTAGTATTTTTACATATGCTGTGTTGTTATGTATAGTGTTGCAGTGGTGTGTGATGTAACATGAGGCGTAACATGAGTACTGTGGTGTGGTGTAGTGTTGTGTGTGATGTTGCGATGTGTAGTAATGTTCTTATATGTGCTGTGATGTTACCTAGATTGCCGCGGTGGTGTGTGGTGTGGCATGAGGCGTTACATGAGTACTGTGGTGTGGTGTGGCATGACATGGTGTGGCAAT
>NC_087153.1:33153021-33160521 GCF_035594125.1 Scylla paramamosain | reverse complement strand
AAGGTGATAAGTACTACGTGTGTGTGTGTGTGTGTGTGTGTGTGTGTGTGTGTGTGTGTGTGTGTGTGTGTGTGTGTGTGTGTGTGTGTGTGTGAGGGCCGCGACATATAACACCTTGGCACATGTCGCTCGCCTGTTAGTCATCTGTCTGTCTGTCTGTCTTAGGTGGACAATGGATGTTGTGTCCCCTTTCTGATCCCTTCCCTCTGCTCCTCCACCATCTCCTCCTCCTTCTCCTCCTCCTCCTCCTCTCTCTTCCTCTTCCTCCTCCTTCTCCTCACCTCTCTTGTAACATCTCAGCCTCCGCTCCCCCTCCTCTTCATTGACCCTCTTCCTCCCTCCTCCTCTTCCTCCCCTCTTCCTACCTCACAGCCATCACAACCTTGCTCCCCGCACTCAGTATTCACACAGCACGACACACACAAACACCAACACACACCACAAACAGCACGAGCCATAGAATAACACCCCTCAAGTCACCCACACAGAATCACAAACCCGGACACGAGCTAACGAACAACAAAACAAAGACGACAGAATAAAAACCAAGTAGGATAAAAAAAAAAAAAAGAAAAACAGGAAACAAAGACAAACACCTACTGAAACTTGAATCAAGGTAAAGCCAAACAAGCAAAGCAACAAAGACACCACAGAGAGAGAGAGAGAGAGAGAGAGAGAGAGAGAGAGAGAGAGAGAGAGAGAGAGAGAGAGAGAGAGAGAGAGAGAGAGAGAGACGGTAAGAAGATCAAAGGCATAATCGGGGATGAACATTAATTTTCGCAAAATATCACGACAGGAAAAGTTTAATAAATTCAAGACAAATTGCAAGAAAAGCTGCTGAGGTGGGAGGAAAAAAAGGGGGAGGGAAGGAAACGGATAAATAGTCGAGAGAGATGAGGCGAGGAGGAGAAGGAGGAGGAGGAGGAGGAGGAGGAGGAGGAGGAGGAGGAGGAGGAGGATGAGGAGGAGGAGGAGGAAGGAAAGGGGGCGGACAAGGAATATTAATGACAGAGCGAGACCGTCATGGGAGACCTGAAAATACCTGCGGACCGTGAGGGAGAGGGCGAACGTCTCTCTCTCTCTCTCTCTCTCTCTCTCTCTCTCTCTCTCTCTCTCTCTCTCTCTCTCTCTCTCTCTGTATGACTGGTTACTCCTGCTGCTGCTGCCACACCTTGTTTACAAGGCAAGTTCTTTCCTTGTCTGGCTGAATGATGGTGTTGTGTGTGTGTGTGTGTGTGTGTGTGTGTGTGTGTGTGTGTGTGTGTGTGTGTGTGTGTGCGCGCGCGCGCGCGCATGCGATATCACTCTCTTCCCTGTGAATTATTGTCTTCTTGCAACGTGTGTGGTTTCCGAAAAGTATCTGTGTGTGTGTGTGTGTGTGTGTGTGTGTGTGTGTGTGTGTGTGTGTGTGTGTGTGTGTGTGTGTGTGTGTGTGTGTGTTCCCAGGCAGGCACAGTGGGCGTGGCGGGCATGATGAGTAACATGGAAGGAGATGTGAGAGGTGAGAGGGAAGGGAGAATGAGGGAGCCAGAGAGTGGCGGAGAGGTCTGTGTGGGCGTGACGGAGTGAAAGGTGACTGCGTTAATTCCCTTGTTATATATGTGTCCTCTCCCTCTGTCTTCCTTCTCCTCTGTCACCTCCGCCGCCGCCGCCTCCTCCTCAGTCACGACGATTATATAATTTCAAACGCAGGAATCTTTTTCTCTCCACACCTTTTTACATGAATACTACTTTCTCAGTGTCTCCATTCTTCTTTCTTTGCGCATCCACCCTCCCCACGTCTCCTCCTCCTCTTCCTCCACCAGTTTTACGATTCCTCTCCCTCTCTACTTCTCTCTCCAGCCAGACGACCTCCATACCCCTCCATCTCTCTCCTTCAGCGTATCCATCTTGCCTCCCTCCCTCCCTCTCTTTCCCCTCCCCGTCCCTTCCCTGCCTCCCAGCCTCGCCTGTCCCCTCCGTCACACCTCAGACGTGCTAAACACCCTTGTTTTGGCGGACAGATGAATGAACCGACTTTTTTCACCTTCACCCTCGACAAAGAGCTCCGCCGCCAACACCACCACCACCACCACGGCCACCAGCGTACATAACCACCTTCCATCTGCCTCCCGCCACGACCACCATCAACCACAACCAGCACGCACACGGCGACCATCTGCAGCCCAACATCCCCATCTGCATGCACTGGGCCTCAACCACACGTCCACTATGCAGACACAAGCACCACCAGGCAGCCACGCGTGGTGCTAACGGCCATCGGTTCTTCTCTCATATGCATGACTTGTTCTCCTTCAGGCATGTCAGTTCCCCATGTCCGTATGCTCCGCTTGTCCATCCCTTCCGTCCCTCCGTCAGCAGTTTCTTGCCCATGAGGGTGTTAGCAGGTGTTTGCGGGCCATGCACTTTCCTCGAAACAAGATGGCCACGCCCCTCCACCCGGCAGCTCGTGGCAGACTGACTGATGACGGTGAATTAATAAGAGTTAAGGTAAGAGGGAGCATTCACCGTGAGACAGACGCCTTGCCTCGGTGCGCACTTCCGTTCCCTTTGTTGTTTAAGCTTGCAGTGTGTTCCGCCCACAGTCTCGCGACTCCAGGACAATGGGCCGCCCTAAGGGTTATCAGGGTTATCAAGCTCAGGTGTTTTCGTGGGTACTTGATCACGTACACGCCTACCCGTACAAGGTGGAGGGACACGTGAGTCAGGTGAATGTCCGGTGTCCACGCCAAGAGAGGAAGAGACAGCAAGCAAGTACAAGTGTATGAGTAGGAAGGAAGAGTAAAAAAGGCAACGGTTGGTGTTGGTGAGAATGTAATCCTGAGAGTGGTAAAAGTTGATACATGTAAACAAAGGTGGATGACGCCCAACTCAGGAGGAGGAGGAGGAGGAGGAGGAGGAGGAGGAGGAGGAAAGGATGGGAAGAGCATGGGAACTGTCTAATGATTGCGGTGATTTGATAATTGTAGAAATTTGATAATTGTGGTTGATGATGACATGATAATTGTGGCGGCGACGGTGATGAATGCAGGGGTGAAGTGAAGGTTGCGTAGCCTGGTGGTGGTGGTGGTGGTGGTGGTGGTGAAGGTAGCAACAATCTTACAGTTGGTGTTCGCTTTTTACATTTCCTCAACACTTCCTTTCTCCATAGTGTGTGTGTGTGTGTGTGTGTGTGTGTGTGTGTGTGTGTGTGTGTGTGTGTGTGTGTGTGTGTGTGTGTGTGTGTGTGTGTGTGTGTGTGTGTGTGTGTGTGTGTGTGTGTGTGTGTGTGTGTGTGTGTGTGTTCTTCCACATTCCACAACATCCACTTTTCACAGCCTGGCACATCGTACGTCTTAATTAAACTAAGTCCGCTTCTAACCGCGCTGTAAATCGTGTGGGTTCGAGTACCTTCCATTTGCCTGCAGACACCCAAACAATCCGGGCCGGCGCACACCTCACCACCAGCCCTCCCACGGCCGCCCTGCAAAGCCTCCCGCCATGCACACACTTCCGAGACCTGAGGATCGATGGGGAGAATCTGAAACATGAATACTTGAGAGAAAGCATGAAAATACAGGTCTCTCTCTCTCTCTCTCTCTCTCTCTCTCTCTCTCTCTCTCTCTCTCTCTCTCTCTCTCTCTCTCTCTCTCTCTCTCTCTCTCTCTCTCTCTGCTGTTATTGCCTCTGCAGAGTATCGCTTATCCTCCAGTCACACTCTTCCTGGTACGCCAAGCCACGGGCCGCTGCGTTCGAGGGACAAACACGAACACACACGCACGCAGGTTACTTAAAATACAATTAAGGGGATAATTTGCCGAGTGTTCCGGGTTGCTGTCACGTCCGTCAGCTTCTGTGGCTCGGAGGGGCGGATGTGAGAGTGCTAACGATGCAGTGAACACGAAGTTTACACAAAGTTTACATCAATGCCTGAAGGGATGGCGCGGCACTGGGACACAGCAGGGGGTGTAGAAGAGAGGACTGACGCGCTGTTATTTCCTTTCTCAGATATCAATCAAAGGTAAATACAGTCCCTTCCTGCTGTATCTATTCTTTTCTTTTCCTCCACTATTTTTTCTTTACCTTTTTTGTCTTTTTCTTCCGGTTGCTGCACTTCCTTCTCTATCACATTATTTAATTTAATTTAACTTATTTTCTTGTCCTCATCTTTTTTTTTTCTTTACTACATCCTTCATTTTATCTTGTCCTTTTCTTCCGACGTCTGCATCTCTTCATCCTTATTTTTGTTAATTATTAAATAAAATCAAATAATATACTTCATACGTACAAATTAACATAAAAGTGCCTAAAAAGTCATTTACGAGTATATCAAAATCTCCCTTTTCCTTCCTCCACCTTTTCCTTTCCTTCCGCCCACGCCCGGTGAAGGGAAGTGGTGCACATCAGCTGGCAAGAACAGTGGCGGGATTCCTACCAAACAAGACGAAGAGGGACCCCCCGAAAGGCACAGGAGCCCCGCCCTGCACCCCGCTGACGGCTGCCCTCGACGAGCCCTCCTTGCCCTCTCCCCCTCTGATGGGCGGGCGGTCAAGGTCTTCTGGGTCTGTATCTTAAACACTCTGGCCTCTTGCAGGGACTATACTCAAAGGCTAAAGGTATGATTAGTTTCAGATTCAAAAGTTTATTTAGCCAATTAGTCATAATCTCTCGAATCTGAAAATCTGAATCTCAAACTAATCACATCTTTGGTCTTTGAAAATAGTCCCTTTGAAAGCCTTAAGTGTTTAAAAATACAGACACAGTCGACTTCTAATGGATGTTATTTTTTCCGCTGATGGTGTATAATGCTTGCTACACTACCATTAAAACCAAGAAAATACCCTTGAAAACCCCAACATCTTCCACTAAATCGTGTTAAAAGTAGTCGTGATAATACGCCGAAATGTTTGGGAATATTTCAGAATGCGGCTCTGGAGTCTGGCCTCAACCTGACACTCCCGGGATTAAGAGGCCCCACTAGGACCACCTGCCTCGCCTCCTGCATCCAAGGGATCCGCCGAGTCCTGCAGCACGCGGCGTTTATCCTTCACTGCACGCCAGATCTGTGTCCCTGCGTGCCTCCTGCCATTTGCTGACTTGACGCCCGTAAAATGACTACACGAATATATTTATACTTTCCTCGGTGCTTTTAAAATAACATTGTAGAAAACGACCCGCCAAGACCACCACTACCAGGAGGAGGCAGCGAGAACCGTGAATAACAATTTTCCCTTCACCTTTGACCTCCCGCTACTCTTAAAGCTAATATATACAATAAACCCTTAATATCGCCAGCCTGATGAGGGAGGGAGGGAGGTGGAGAGGAGGAGGAAGAAGCAAATACATTTTCATGCAAGTTAACGTGAAAAAAAAGAAAGATACAAGGTAAATAGCATGCACCAGAAGGCTCTGAATAAAAGGAAAGCCCTGCCTGAGTTTGTTCACAGCGAGGGACGGAGGCGTAAGGGATGAAGGAGGGCGGGACACGGCGGCGTCAGATTGGGAGGGAGGAAGGGAAAATACTATCAAGCTGTGTTTAGATACTTGGCAAGTAAACGATCCCAGCCTAAAGAGGAGGGAGTGCATAGCGACCGAGGGAGAAGGGACTGTAGGAGAGACGAGACGAGACGAGCTGCGGAGAGATGCTTACGGGAATAAAGGAATAAGTGATCAGATGAGTGAAAGGTAAGTACGGGGTGAGTAAGCAGGAAGTAAAGGAGTAACTATAGAAGGAGTAAAAGGCCTTTTCTTTAACTTTTAAGGCAATTTTCCTCATAATTTTGCATCATCCTGCAGACTGCTCTTTTGGCATTGGCACCTTCAGTGAGTTTTTTTTTCAGCTTTTTTTTTTTTTCCTTTTCCGGAGCGGTGCCGCCTGAACTGAATCAATCAATCAGTCAATAAATCAATCAATCAATCAATCAATCAATCAGTCAGTCAGTCAGTCAGTCAGTCAGTCAGTCAGTCAATTATCTTCGAGCAACGCTGACGAAGCTGCGGCAGGAGAGAATGTAACACTTTCTCTACTTCAGTGCATGCAGGAGACTTCCCTGTCTGCCATGTTTTCTCCCTCCTCCTCCTCCTCCTCCTCCTCCTCCTCCTCCTCCTCCTCCTCCAAAGTCGTTCACCCTCACGATGTGGTCGTACTTTACCGACTGCAAGAGAAACAGTTTATCCTCTTCAGTCTCCACTCTCCTCTCTTCCTCCTCCTCCTTCTCTTCTTTCTCCCCCCTCCTCCTACTCCTCATCTTTCCCCCCATCCTCCTCCTCCTCCTCCTTCTCCTCCTCCTCCTCCTCCTCTTCCTTCCCCTCCTCCTTATCTCTCTTCTTTTTCCTCCTCCTCCTTTTTTTCTTTCTCCTCTCCTTTGCTTTCTTCTTTCCTCTGCTCATTACGTCTCATGCCTTTTATTGTCTGCTCTCTCTCTCTCTCTCTCTCTCTCTCTCTCTCTCTCTCTCTCTCTCTCTCTCTCTCTCTCTCTCTCTCTCTCGTCTGCTGGTGACGTACTTGAAGCAAGGGGAGGGAGAGCAGCAATGAAGGAGGAGGAAGAAGAGAAGAGAAGAGAAGAAAAGAGAAGAGGAAAGAAGAGAAGAGAAGAGAAGAGAAGAGAAGAGAAGAGAAGAGAAGAGGAGAGGAGGAGGAGGAGTTGAGGCAAAGACCAATGGACTTCTAGTTTTCTTTAACCATTTCTCTTTCTACCCTCCTTCTCCACCACCACCACCACCAGCACCACTTCCTCCTCTCCTCCTACTCCTCCTCCTCCTCTTCCTTCACTTCCCTGCCGACCAGCCGTAAAAGTTTTGGTCCTGTTTATGACTTCTCTATTTTGGCAAAGGAAAAAAAAAAGTGGAGAGCAAAAGAGAGAACAAAATGAGTAAATGACGAAAAATATTACAAATTCATTTCTTGGCACCACACGGTTATTCACTTTTTTTCTTGCTCCTCCTCTTCCTCCTTCTCCTTCTCCTTCGTCTTCTTCCTCGAGTCTTAGTTCCTCTGAGTACCGAGGTGAGCACACAGTCTTAATGGATGTTGGCAGTAAAGAGAGAAGTACCCAGCTGAGTGCCACGAGTGAGAGGGGAAGCAAAGTAGTGCCAGGGGTATGTAGCACCAACAGGCACCCTCTCTTTCTCCCTCCTCTCCCTCCTTCTCTCCCAGACGTTTGCTACAAGGGGGGGAAGGAAGCACCCTGGGAATGCGGCACGTCCAGTGAGAGAAAGTACCATGGTAAAGCAAACCCTTGGAATGTGGCACCCTCGTCAGCGGCGTCAGAGGGTAAAGGGAAAGGGGAACGGGGAAGGGGGAGCCAAGGGAAAGGGAGCGGTAATGGAGCACTCTATATTAAAGTGCCACGAGACAGGGGCAGTGAATGGCGGCACCTTTTCCCTTGATGCCACGCGATAAAGGCACGGGCAAGGGGCATATGGCGAGGATGTGGCAGGAATACATCAATGCGGGTGCCACAAAACAGACGCTGAATAAAACTGGTCTCAGTAATGCCACGAGGTTACAATGAAGTCACA
>NC_087153.1:33133021-33140521 GCF_035594125.1 Scylla paramamosain | reverse complement strand
GAGAGAAACCGTGCCTCAACATGGCTGAAAACAGTACAGACAAGTGTCCGTATAACACATCACCAGCATGTATGAGATGGTCAGACATCAGGTCACCCTCACCTTCTCCCTTTCCAGGCCTCACTCTCCGCAGTGCTTGACGCACCTCATCAGGCGTAATCAAGAGTATACTTTCATTACTATTTTTCTGACAAGAAATTACACTGTTGATGGCAGATTTTAAGCTATCCATCTCATTTGTATCGTATGAGGTACTGTTGTAAAGCTCTTCAAACTTTCCTTTAAATAAATCAGCTATATCTTTAGGACAATGTTTTCCATCAACTGCCTTAGGCGTTTTTTTTTTCTTCTGTTTTCCCTTGTTTCTTACAGATCTCCAAAACTGTCTACCAGAAGCACTAGCCTGCAAACTCTCAGCTAATTTCTCTGTAGTTATTAACTCTTCTTGCTTTATAACCATCTTGCGTGCTTGGTGATAACATTTACGTGTTGTACGGCGTATTTCGGCAATGAGACCTTGCTGAGGTCGTTCACTGTCTACCCATAACCTGTGCCAAAACAAAGCAGTGCGAAAATAACCCTCAAACACAATCATTCCAGCCTGGGCACAATTTTCTTAACTCTCCCACAATTTGTCCTTGGTATACACTCTTTACTTGCCTTTATAAGTGCATTGGTGATATGATCATAAAATGCTGCTATTTCCATTTCATGCTGGGTGCACATATTATTTCTACACATTAACATATCTTCCGGTAGGGGAACATTTAACAGATATCCAGTGACTAACTCTTTATACCTTAATATATCCTCAGTATTTGCCTTATGCCAACATATGCGCTCGAAGGTCTCATGCTCAATATTTTCCACATTATAAGAAATAGTAACATCTAAAACACACTTTATAGCTATATGGTCTGATGGATTGTTTACAGAATCAATAGTAGTATAAGTCTGAAGGAAGTTAGATATATTGTCTGATATCAAAAAAATGATCTATCAGGGATTTAAAATTATTTCCTTTACTGCAATAAGTATAAGCAACTGTGGATAAGGCATCATTATCACAACAATAAAACCTGTACTCATCGATAAATTTAACAAAGGCCCGTGTCTGGGGCGTAACACGGCTAAAATCAGTATTAAAATCACCACCTACTAATATAAAATCTATATCATTACTAAGACTAAGAACTGCTATATCACCTCAGTATATTTACATATTCATTCACATTTTGGTCACTTCTTTGATCATCACAGGGCATATATTACACATATCACCAAACCCGTTTGTTCTGGTAAATGAACTCGAACAGCACACAATCGTTTGGATTCATAAGGTACAGGAGTGACACGAAACCGCTTGGAGTCACGCCACAGGATGGCTGCTCCGCCGTGCGGCCTACCCCGCACCAGCCGACCCTCCTCCATGGCGCTGACCCCGTGCACATTCACACCCTCACCCACTCCATAAAACCAATCAAGCTGACTCATAAACAAACCATGCTCCTGGATTAAAAAAAAATCACTTTGATTATATAGCTCACTTAGGAACGGTGCCCTTAAATCATCTGCATATTCACAATTATATGAATACACACGTTAAATTTCTACTGTCTTCCATTTTCATGAAATTGTACAAAAACATTAATTCCTATTTCTCCACTTTTTCAACACAAACGCCTTGAGGCCAAATATCAGGTGACAACACTTTAATTTTTGTCTCCCACAGAAACTGATAGCTTATATGATTTAAATATGGAATGTTCATTAGATACTAACTGCAATTCAAAATCATTGATTCCCTTGTCTCTTATATAATCCTTTATAACCTGATCATCAGTGTTACTCACAACTCGCGAGAGAAAAAAATCCCTCCTTGGGGGTGGCGCGCCCTTAAACATGTTACTGGTCGCACTACCCTGCACACGCCGCCTGCCGCCCTGCCTGGGATTTTCCCCTACATGGCGGGGCAGGAATCCTCCTCCAGGCTGTCGAGGGGGGTTTGATTTGACAGGCTTGCCGTTAGGGTCCCACTGTTATCCATGGATTACCGTTCCTATGAGCGCCAAACCGTTCTTGGAGCGCCGGTACCCCGAAGCGGCAACGCCCCATCTCTTGAGACACTTCCATTCCCAGACGACGATCCAAGACCACCACCATCACCACCGCGCGTTGCATCGACGCCGTGTTGCTCGCTACCAACCTCGTCGTCACCACGCCCTCCAGTCACCACACGTGAAGTATCACTGTCACGGTCTCCGCCATCGTCGACACCGCTCACTCTTGGTTCAGCGTCACCATTTGCCGTTGCAGCATCACCATCGGACATTCCATTATTCAGGCCAACACTTGCTTCCTGAAGTTGACTAACAGCTTCATCATCCCGTCCTGATGGTTTCATCCTCTGTCTCCGACTGCGTATAATGCCCTTCTACAAAGATCTCTCTGTGATAAATTAATTTCTGCTTGCATCCTCTGGGTAGGCTGTTACCAGATGTGACACCAGCATAAGAGGGTGGTTCTGCAACTAGATTTGTGACAACCAGTCTCCATTTCTTCTTGTGTGTTTTTTATACGTCTCACTGCATCTTGATTGCAGATTATTTCAGCCTTTGCTTCACTCATATTATCCTCCAAACGGTGCACCCTTTCTTGGAGAGCCATTATCAGCTGGTGATTAGCGTAAGGATCAATGTCTTTTGGATCACATTTCGGCAGTCGGTTCAAGTCTTTAGCTACGAAGGATGTAGATACTTCTTTGCCATCCAGCTCCATCATAACTGTCAGGATGTCATCCACAGTAGACTCACTTTTCGTTTTACCGGGTACATTACGCCTCTTTTTAATTTTGTGACTAATCAGTTCATCGTACTTATAGACAAGTATTTCCTTCGCAACAGTTATCTCAGGTTCACTAAAGTGGCGTAACACCACTTCAGCAATATTATTTCGGGTAGATCTGTGAATATGAAACTGCACGAAGCACAAAAAGCTCGTTCAAAACATATTCACCATCACTGTGGCTTCCAGATAACTCAGTTTCACTTGAACCTTTATTTGCTTCACTTTGGGCTTCACCTGAGTCATTCATGGCTTCTTATCAGTGACGTGGCTCTGACGTCACCAACAACACTGACGTAGGATTCCTGGCCGAATGCTATTGGATGGTAGGCCACAGATATTCAAGCTTTCATTTCTTAAAATCCACTGTCTTATCAAGCTGCTTGCATCACTCGGCCGTACCTCTATAACTTCATGGTGGGGTGTTGGGCATGCAGTCACTCGTAAATGCCTTAAAAACCCGGAATTTCACCAGAGATTCACCAGCAGGGTTTGTTGACAGCCAACCATCATGGCGGACAGGCAGTAGTCAGTAGTAGTAGTAGTAGTAGTAGTAGTAGTAGTAGTAGTAGTAGTAGTAGTAGTAGTAGTAGTAGTAGTAGTAGTAGTAGTAGTAGTAGTAGTAGTAGTAGTAGTAGTATTCCTACAGCAAAATGAGACGTACTTTCGTGACAGTTATAAAAGAGAATTCAGTCATACATAAAGAAGGGTTAATAATAGCCACTGTATTTACTTCTGAAGAATAAACAGTATTATATCGCTAGGAAGGCAGCAACAATTTATAAAGACAAATACAAAGGCCTCCCAGATCAAAAAGCAGGACCATTAATGAAGTGTGTCACAGGAGGGCCACGGCAGGCTGGCAGCAACACGGGTAAACAATCTGGCCACAGAGGGATACGAATTTAAGCGCTAAAACACACTGGATGCCTTCCACCTGTATCAATAATTAGAAGAAGAAGAAGAAGAAGAAGAAGAAGAAGAAGAAGAAGAAGAAGAAGAAGAAGAAGAAGAAGAAGAAGAAGAAGAAGAAGAAGAAGAAGAAGAAGAAGAAGAAGAAGAAGAAGAAGAAGAAGAAGAAGAAGAAGAAGAAGAAGAAGAAGAAGAAGAAGAAGAAGAAGAAGAAGAAGAAGAAGAAGAAGAAGAAGAAGAAGAAGAAGAAGAAGAAGAAGAAGAAGAAGAAGAAGAAGAAGAAGAAGAAGAAGAAGAAGAAGAAGAAGAAGAAGAAGAAGAAGAAGAAGAAGAAGAAGAAGAAGAAGAAGAAGAAGAAGAAGAAGAAGAAGAAGAAGAAGAAGAAGAAGAAGAAGAAGAAGAAAACAACAACAACAACGACAACAAAAACAACAACAACAACAACAACAACAACAACAATTCTGCCAATGATCTCAACGTAACAGCTGACGCGCGTAAATATTTCATCTCCTCTCAAGATAAACAATAATAATCTAACATTATGAGAGAGAGAGAGAGAGAGAGAGAGAGAGAGAGAGAGAGAGAGAGAGAGAGAGAGAGAGAGAGAGAGAGAGAGAGAGAGAGAGAGAGAGAGAGAGAGAGAGAGATTCGCCACAGTACGAATCCTTTAACATCAAAAGTTGACTCCAGCGATTCATAAAAGGTAAATAAAACTGACGTCACTGTACCCTAAGTTAGTGGAAACATGACTTCTCTGTAAGATAACCCTTCACCATCACCTCCTCACCTTCCCTCCCCCTGCTCCTTCCTCTCTCTCCATCCCTCTATCCATCCATCCAACAGCTGCCTCTACTTCATCCTTCCCTCTCTCTCTCTGTCTGTCTGTCTGTCTTTCCCTCGCCTTCCCTCCCTTCCCAAACTGCCCATAATCTTGCGAAGCTTGTCTCATAAAGCGTCGACATCCAGCCACACAGACAGTCCGTCCCTCTGTCCCTGCCAACACCGACCCTTTGATATCCACCTGCCACTATACACTCTCGCCGCCGCCTTCAGGAGAAACAGTACACCTTCCCGCCTCTCCTTCCTTTATCCTTCCCTAACTTGCTTACATAATTTCGTCTTTGTAATAACTCGTCTGCTACGGTTTTCCTTCCTTCAAATTTGTTTTCTTTTCCTTCATCTTTTTCCTCGTGGTTTTATGCTCTTAATCTGTGTGTGTGTGTGTGTGTGTGTGTGTGTGTGTGTGTGTGTGTGTGTGTGTGTGTGTGTGTGTGTGTGTGTGTGTGTGTGTGTGTGTGTGTGTGTGTGTGTCCCCTCACCTCTATTTCCTCCGTCCCCACTCTCTCCTCTCAACTGCTCCCACTATTCTTAAGTAAACGTCCATTTATCATCCTCTTTTCTCTCTTCCTCTGTTCCTTCCGTGCGTACCTTTCTCTACATTCCTGTCCATACTTTGTTTCACCTCTTATCTAACTCTGCCGTACATCTTCCGCCGCTCCTCCCCCTTCCTTCCTTCACCTCTCTCTCTCTCCCCTGGCCTGCACTTCTAAGCCCCTCCCTCACCTTACCACACCATGCCACTACTTCCTCTCAGCATCACCCACAGCTGTCCTTCCTCCCCACCACAAGACCACAAACACCCAGGGAATCCTATCAAGAGAGAGAGAGAGAGAGAGAGAGAGAGAGAGAGAGAGAGAGAGAGAGAGAGAGAGAGAGAGAGAGAGAGAGTATATCACTAGCCAGGCCTAAGGAAAGTCAAAATAGACTACTGTAAGGGATAAAGGCTGGCGATCAAGTTGTCTGTGGAAGCATTAGTGGCGACGCGTGACTCAGAGGAGAGAAGGGAGACGAATAGTGGAGAGTATAGTGTTGTACAGAGGGAGTTAGGAGTTATGGTGGCGGTGGTGGTGGTGGTGGTGGTGGTTGACTCAGTATTCATAAAACCATTTCCAAGAGACGAGATTCCCTAGTGCAGAGTCTGATCATTCTAAGGAAGGTATAGATGAGGAGGATGATATGCCGTGATTATGACCGTAGGAAGAGGAGGAGTGAGGGGAGGAAGGTGGAAGAGAAGGCCCAACCCAACCCAACCCAACCCAACCCAACCCAAGCCAACCCGACCCAACCCAGGCCGCCGATAACAGTTTATTCCCAAAGTTATAATTATTAACAACAACTGGTGCTTAATAAACGGCTGGAGAGTAATAACCTGAACATCACGATTGTGGCGCCGACCATTATCACACCAAGCAGGGCCACGGATCAGGACCCCCCGTCATTAGGAGGCATAGTGATCCATCCCCTCCACCACGCATCCAACAGGCCGCAGAGATGCCAGACTGATAGCCGGCCGAGATAGGAACACCACGGCGAAGCACAATATCCCTGATAGTCACCGTAAAAGGCCGCCACTCAACCCCAGACAATCCCGGAGTGACCTCTGGTGGGGAATGTATATCGATAGCATACGAAGCCATACTCATCCTATCAATCTATAGAAGTATACTGACTTATACTCATGTTATCAATCTATAGAATTATGACTTTTTTTTCTTCAGAGGGAATTTGGCCAATACACGCAAGCTTTCAACATGGAGACTATTTTTTGAGAGATGATGAAAAATGAATAAGTTACGTTTCCCTAAAGTGAATGAAACTGGCAATGGTGGTGGTGGTGTTGGTGGTGGTGGTGGAGGAACTGCGTGCCTCTCTTTACTTCTCCAATTTTTCACTAGGCCAATTCACCTTCAAAACAGAAATAACAGCCAAGGGAGGACGTGAAGGAGAATAACGACGACGAGGAGGACGAGGACCACAATGAGCAGGACGACCACAGGAGAGAACATCAAGGGAGAAACGTAAAAGAATGTCAGTGTTTGCATTCCTCTTCTTTCCTTCATTCCTCTCTCCTCTTCTCCTCCTCCTAGTCTTCCTCCATCTCATCTTTCTCACTCTTCTTCACCCTTAACACACTTTATGCCTTGCTATTTATATTTCCTTAACCCTTATGCTGCCCTTCCTTCTTCCTCTTTCTCTTCTTCCCCCATTTCGAAACATACTCATATCTCAATCACTTCCTTCCTATTCCTCTTTGTTTTCATCTTTTTGTCCTTTATTACACTTTTTTTTGTCAATTTGTTAACTTCTCTTTTCGTCCCTCCTCCTTCTCCTCCTCCTTCTGATCCTCATAATGCTGCTGCTGTTGGTTTTGTTGTTGTTGTTGTTGTTGTTGTTGTTGTTGTTGTTGTTGTTGTTGTTGTTGTTGTTGTTGATGTTGTTGTTCTTATTTCTGCTCCTGTGCTGCTGCTGCTCCTGTTGTTGCTTTTCTTTTTTTTTTTTTTCTTTTGTCTTTGTCATCGTCTTCGTTTTCTTACTTTTTCTCATCTTTCTTTTTCCTTCTTCATCCTCTTCCTCCTCCTCCTCCTCCTCTGCACCACCCATCCCCCGCCTCCTCCTCCTCTCCACGAGCTTTCGAAGAGAAACAAAATTCAACCTAAACCTCATCTAAACTTTTAACAACGCGACTGAAACAAAACCGCAACGCAACGCCTGGCCGGGATCGACGGTGCAACATCGAGAGCTCTTTCCCTTTTTTCTTCCTTTCCTCCCTTGCTTCCTTTCTACGGCCACTTTCCTAACGAGCTAATTTCCTCACTTTTTTCACGGGTAATGTCGGTCCTGACGAGTGGAATTGCTCCTGTCCCTCCCCCAAAGCGCCTGTCACTCGGGACGGCGAGGAGAAAA
>NC_087153.1:33105521-33125521 GCF_035594125.1 Scylla paramamosain | reverse complement strand
AACAAGGCACCGACCACTAGCAGTCCAGCCCAGTGCAGACCACCACCGACACACGCCAGCACACACCCGCCCTTAACTCAGGCCCCTCTATCGCCTGTGTCTCGCCCAGGCCTCCAGGGGCTCGACCTGGCACGTGGGGAAGTGATAAGACGGGAACTCAAACATGCCGGCAGCGCCTCCGTCAGGTGATGTAGCTTCTCCTCCTCCCTGTGCCCCCCCTCCTCCTCCTCCTCCTAAAGAGATGACGACACCCGCTGATCAGTATACTCGTACATCTTCCCCCCCCCCCCTTTCCCTTTCTCCATCTACAAGACTCCTTTCCTTACCGTCTCCCCCCCCTCCTTTCTTGCCTCTTGTCCTCTCCTCCCCTCTTCTCCCACCCCCGGCTTTAAGGAGGGCGTGTCCCCAGCGCGGCCCTTCAGGTGTGGCTGGAGGTGGAGGGCGGAGGACCAGTAACTCACCTTCCACCGGGATAATGAAGCGGCGGCCTCCTCCTCCTCCCTATCTTAATTACCGGGCTCTGGTGATGCCCAGGTAAGTGTGTGTGTGTGTGTGTGTGTGTGTGTGTGTGTGTGTGTGTGTGTGTGTGTGTGTGTGTGTGTGTGTGTGTGTGTGTGTACATACCGCACTACCCCGGGGCACACACAGACAGAATATGCCCCTTCGATAGCAGTTTAGATAAGCAGCCATTGAGCATAAGGGCGCTGCGTCCCCCAGACAAAGGCCAGTTCCGTAACCCCCGGGCGGTGCACCATTGTCTTACCCCCGACAAAAGGCTGACTAGACCCCGTGAAGGAGGAGGAGGAGGAAGAGGAGGAGCAGCAGATGAAGAAGGAGAAAAAAAAAAATGACAGTCGTGAAAAACTCTAATCAAGATATATGCTCTCATGTTTTTCGCCTTTTTTTTTTCTGCCTCTCTCTTCTTTACGTTCGTTGTGTGTGTGTGTAGTATGTCTTCTCGCAGTAATGTATGTGTGGTAGAGGTGAAATATGACTGACACAAATGGGATCTGAGTGTGGTACTTACTTGCGTTATGATCCGCAATATGCAAAGGTATACACAGACTGACTCGCACGTGACGTAAGTTTTGAATGAAGGGAGGTTACGAAATTCACCTGCTTACTATGGAATCTCTACACAGTCTTCTCCGTTAGCATCACATTTTTTTTCTTACCTAATAATATAAAAGAACCTAAAAGAAAAAGAAAAAAAAGTGATTACTCGTATTTGGATTTATCTCCTAGAAAAACTTGTAAAAATAAAGTTTAGGGCATAGCATTATTTCTGCATGTGGCCTCAACGCTCACCTCCGTCTCACTGCTATTTGACTGTATGGTGGATGTCTCAAGGTCACTGTGCCATGTAACAATGAAGACCATATTGAAAAGTACCTCCTCTTCTTCTTCTTCCTCTCCTCCTCCTCTTCCTCCTCCTCCTCCTATTTTCTCCCCCTCATAATCACACAGCCATCACTTGTATCGTACCGAGTGACTCCAGGGTCCCCGGCGAGTGGGTGTAGCAACGTCTCCTCTTAATCTCGGATACGGCGTGACTATTGGCTTTGGGGCGTGAATGAATGTCTGCGTTACGTCACGCAGGCGAACACTAAAAATACCCAGAGAGAGAGAGAGAGAGAGAGAGAGAGAGAGAGAGAGAGAGAGAGAGAGAGAGAGAGAGAGAGAGAGAGAGAGAGAGAGAGAGAGAGAGAGAGAGAGAGAGAGAGAGAGAGAGAGAGAGAGAGAGAGCGCAAAAAAAAAGGGTATACTCGTATAAAAAAAGGGAAAAACAGACATTTGTAATCTAACACACACACACACACACACACACACACACACACACACACACACACACACACACACACACACACACACACACACACACACGTACGGAAGTCAGACCCTCCCCTCCCCCTAACCCCTGCCTCGACTCCACCTCCCACCCCTTCCCCCCACTGCCCCTGGTTCGTGATCACCTGTCTGTATGCAAATGAAGGGCCGCGCCAGGAAATCCTCAGTCCCGCGTTGATGAGGGGCCAGCCCGCCAAAAACGCCAAAAATCTCCGCCAATAACCGCGCAGATCGCCATAAAAACCCTCTTCTCCCCACTACCGTCTCTCCCCATTCATAAAGAAAAAAAGACAATCGTGATGGGAAAAAAAAATATTATTATTCTCTTGTTTCTTCGGTGTTATATGAATTGAAAAGAGAAAATCTGATGGTGAGGAATGTTGGGGAAAAGAAAAAATCGGAAAGTAAAAAAAATAAATAAATAAAACGGGCGATAAAAGAACGAAACCAGGTGAAAAAAGACAAGCATAGAAAAATAAAGAAAAAAAGAATAAATTGTGAGATGTGTGAGATGAGAGGCAGTGAAAAAAAAAAAAGGAAAGGAAAGATTTAACTATGGGAGATAAATTCTGGTTCAAATATGAATTCAGAAACTTCAATGCTACAGAAAAATGGCCGGCAGAACAACGCTAAATGGAAGAATAAATGAGAAAATCGGGAGGGCCATCATTAGGCGAGCGGGGTAGGGAAAGTGACTCGTAAAGGAGCGAGAGAAAAAAAAAAAAAAAAGAGAGAGGAAAAAGTGAGGGGAGAAGGGCAGGGAGTGAACTGCAGGTAAAGTTGCTGAGAAAGTAAATACATTTGACTGGAACGAGGCTAACGAGTGAGGGGAGGTACACACACACACACACACACACACACACACACACACACACACACACACACACACACACACACACACACACACACACACACACACAAATTTAGAGTAAGGATTAAAGAAAGCCTTTTAACCGGAACGTCGAACAGAATATATGCAAAACAGAAAACCATAACACATAAATTAGCACATGAAATATTTTAATGAAAGTCAAAATGCTGAATAAATTCTGCATATAATTTGTTATTCCTACTTTTTTCTCCCTTTACCACCACCACCACCTTCACCACCACCACCCCTCTTCCTAATGTTATTTTTATATTTTATCTTTTTCCACATCTATCTATCTGTCCTGTCTATTATTTTTTCCTATCCTACTTTCCTTTCCAATCCCTCCTCTATTTTTTTCCCCTTTTCTGCCCTTTCATCCTCCTCCTGTCCTCTTTCCTTCCTCTATCTAACCCTTCTTTCTCATCTAACCCTCCTTTTGTCCCATCCTTCTCTTCCCCATCTCTAACTTCCATAACCCTCCCAGCTATTTCTCCCTCCTCCTTCCATCCGTTCATCTTTCTCTCTTCCTTCCTTTTCCCATCCTTTACTTGCCGAACCCTTCCCATCCTCCCACCTCCCCCGCCCTTCACCAACCTTTCGTCACGCTCACGGCCCACCTCCCCATGTTTACCTCTGTTCACTGCCGCTCTGCAAAATTCCTTATCAGCTCTCACCACCCTGCCAGACCCAAGGTTCGCCCCGTCAATTTTCATGTGCGCGGCGCCGCTGTATCCATCTGGAGCCGTGACGTTGAGGTAAATCTCTTTTCCTTTCCCTTCCAAGCCACCTTAAAATCACCCTCGTCCCACCAACACCTCTGCAAGCATCACCTTTGAGCTCTCTCTCTCTCTCTCTCTCTCTCTCTCTCTCTCTCTCTCTCTCTCTCTCTCTCTCTCTCTCTCTCTCTCTCTCTCTCTTATCAGCACTTTTATTCCTCAGCTTTCATTCCATCTCATCTTCGTCATCGCACCTCCTTCCTTCTCTCTATGACATCAGGGTGTTAGCCAGACGCCATCTCATCTGATGTCAGAGGAAAATGACGTCAGCTCCCCACACAGCCACACAGCCAGCCAGCCAATCTTCGCTAGTAGCCCCGAATCGGTAGTTTGGTGGCTCGAGTGATGTCTCTCCCCGTTACATGTTGATGGTTCGGTCATAACTGTGTTGGGCGGGCACTGACTGGTGTGTTTCCCGCTGCTATGTGTTGGAGTTAATTTATTTTCTACCCTTCCCCTGCAGCCTCTCCCTCATTCTCTGATCTTGCCTGTGTTTCTGTTTTATAGTTAATTTTCCATTCTCATCTTTCACCTCCTTCTATTCCCCCCATTTCATTCTGTTCTTGCCGTCTGTTCGTGTTTCATGTTCCCCATCCTGTGTTTCAGTTACCGCCTCGCATCACGCCCTCTCAGTCCTGCTGGTGCCTGTATCCCCTCCCTGATCCCGGCAATAACCCCGTGACGCTGGGTGTGAAATATTAAAACAGTGTGCAAGGTGATAGCAGCGGTGGCGTAATTGTGTTCCCTCACCCTTAAAATATTCACACGCATGGCGGGATTTTTTACACGGCGAGCAACACACTTAAATTTTTTCAAGATTTCGTCACGTCCTCCCTGCCTGCATGCCCTCATTCAGCCCCGATGATAATGACACACACACACACACACACACACACACACACACACACACACACACACACACACACACACACACACACACACACACACACACACACAGCGCCTCATGAGTACACCCAATACACCCTCGGAGGAATGTCAACACAAGTGACGCGCGCATGACGTCTCTTAATTATTAACTAGCAAAGCACCGGCACGCAGCTCGGCCCCTCCTCTCACGCCGCCGCCGTCCCCTGAGGTTCGTCACGGCCGCTGCAGCAGTTGAAAATGATACCCCGGCTACAACTGGAGGCTTTGACCTGCCTGCCTATCGTGCTGCATCAGTGAGTTTGTTTTAAGAGGTTGTAACATGCAGAGATTAAAGCTTCTAGTTTAGTGTGGAGTAATACTAGATGAGAATAAAATTTGCATACGGAAAATTGAAGCTGATTTAAACATTCACTACAAAGAGGGAATTCCCGCCAAAATAGCTTGTTATCAATGAAGTCACTATGTTGCCAGTAAGTATTTGAAAATGTTAGTTACTATAAACTCACGTATTTATACCCGTCGTCATCACCAGTTTTCTTCCTCTGACAACAACTGAAATCATCCCGAGCTAATAGTCATGTTCAGAACTCACCGGCACAAAGAGGGATGCTACAACAAATTTACGTGGGGAACTGCTTTGATTTGCCCTGTCTCAGGTAGCGTTGGGCTGCCACTTTTCATTCCTTTCTCGGAAAATCTGCAGTTTCATATAATATTTCACTTTTCATTCTTTCTCTTGCAATTCCGGTATACAAGTTGCCTGGCAAAGACAGTGAAGTGTATTCGAAAATTTTAACCTCCGCTCGTTTCTGCAGTATCTCCTCCTCTTCTTTGGAGACTGGCACCTCGGTGGGCCTTTTTATGTATAAATTGTGTTGCCAGTGACCCTCTTACATAAAAAAAAAGAAATATATATATATATATATATATATATATATATATATATATATATATATATATATATATATATATATATATATATATATATATATATAAATATATATATATATATATATATATATATATATATATATATTATATATATATATATATATATATATATATTATATATATATATATATATATATATATATATATATATACTCGTATATATATATATATATATATATATATATATATATATATATATATATATATATATATATATAAAATCCAGCAATTATTCCATTCGTTTTCTTTCTGCAAGCTTTTCGACCTTTTGCAGTCTCTCACCGGCTTCTAACACACTGCAGCAAACGCGTGTTGGCCTCTCCCGGATACGCCTTGCACACCGGCAAATCACGGAGATCAAAGCAGTCAGCAGCCGGAGTTATTTTGAACCTGGTGACGCTTGATGCTGGTGATGCTGACACGACCTCTAGATATCCTCTCTCTCTCTCTCTCTCTCTCTCTCTCTCTCTCTCTCTCTCTCTCTCTCTCTCTCTCTCTCTCTCTCTCTCTCGACGCTGTCCCTGAAATATCCAAAATTATGGTGACGACGCCGCAGTCCCAAGGAAAAATAATGGTCTCCCGTACTCTGTCTTCTTGTTATTTATCTATATATTTTTTTTTCAGTGCTTAAATATATAATTCGTGCGACGTAGTAAGTAAAGGTTAAGGAGGAAAGGAAATGTATGACTTAAGACAGGCAGGCAGACAGGCAGTCTCTCTCTCTCTCTCTCTCTCTCTCTCTCTCTCTCTCTCTCTCTCTCTCTCTCTCTCTCTCTCTCTCTCTCACTGATGAAAGAAAGTATGGAACGACAACCCGTGAAAAGAAACATGGGAGACAGAAATAGGAGATCCAAAAGAAAAGGAGGGAAAAGGAATAAAGAATATAAAAAAAAGCGAAAAATATAAATAATTAAGATATCAAACCTAAAAAGACACAAACCTTATAAAAAGAAATAAGGATGAGTGGGAGGAGAATAAACAGAAAACGAAACTATAAAAACAATGAAAAAAAAAAAAAACAAGCCGAGGAAACGAAGATTAGACACGGGAAAGGGAAACGGAGAGAACATAATTATAAAAACAAAAACAAGAGCAAAAAATCAAAAGGAAGGAAAGGAAAAGAGACCAAGAGAAAGAGAGAGAAGGAGACAGACACAGAGAGAGAGAGAGAGAGAGAGAGAGGAGAGAGAGAGGAGAGAGAGAGAGAGAGGAGAGAGAGGAGAGAGAGAGAGAGAGAGAGAGAGAGAGAGAGGAGAGAGAGAGAGAGAGAAGAAAAAACAAGGCAAAAAAAGACAGGCAGCCCCAACCCCTCCTCGGCACACGGTAGCAAAAAACACACAATGGACACGAGGATACACCGAATCACAATCAATTACGAACACTCTCCCTTACCTACCCCCCAACAACCCCCCCCACATCCCCCAACATCACCATGCCCTTAACCATCTACCTGTACCCCTACCCATTTCCGTCCTACCCTCTACCCTCTCTATCCTTCCCCCTCCCTTCTCCCCTACCCATGTCCTCCTACCCTTACAGCCTCCCCCTTTCCTCTTCCCCCTTCCCCCTTCCTCCCCCCCTCCCCTTCAACACAGCCGCCAAGGTGTTGCCAAATGACGGGCCGCGGAGAGACTTACGGCGCGGCGGCACGACACCATTGAGAGAGAGAGAGAGAGAGAGAGAGAGAGAGAGAGAGAGAGAGAGAGAGAGAGAGAGAGAGAGAGAGAGAGAGAGAGAGAGAGAGAGAGAGAGAGAGAGAGAGAGAGAGAGAGAGAGAGAGAGAGAGAGAGAGAGAAATGAAGCACTAAACAGCTAAAGATCCCCAAAAACCTCGCATCTCCGGACTATCACACCCTCAGGAAGAACCGAACACATTAAAAAACTACCACCAAGCCACACCCCAGAGGAGGCCACACCCTTAGAGAGCCACATCCTGAAGGCGCCGCACCCCGAGGGATACCGAGACTCCCTTACTGGCTCGGTGCTCGCTAAGGAACCCGCGGCGCTGTGGCTCCTTAATTGTGTGGCTCGATTGTGTCCTTATTAGAGGGAGGGGGCGGCGGGGGGGCGATTAGACAGGGTGGGAGGTGGGGCGGGGCTACCTGGCCGCCGCCTTACCCTGGGGTGCTCGAGTGAAGTGGAAGAGGGAGTGGGAGGAAGAGAATAGGATGGAGAAAGGGAGCAGGAAATGGAAGGCATTAGTGATAATAATTAGAAATTTTGATGTCACTGTAGAGGAGGAAAGGAAGACCAAGAGGAGGAGGAGGAGGAGGAGGAGGAGGAGGAGGAGGAGGAGGAGGAGGAGGAGGAGGAGGAGGAGGAGAAGGAAGAGGAGGAGGAGATTAAAAACGAAGAAGAGAAATAACAACAACAACAACAACAACAACAACAACAACAACAACAACAACAACAAATAAGAGGAGAGGAAAGCGAAGGGGAGCGAGATAGGAGGAGGAGGAGGAGGCTGGTGTGGAAGGGAGCGATGATGAAGGAGGGGGTGAGACCATGAATAATAAATGGAGAGTTAGACAAGTCAGAAGCGAGAAAACAAGAAGGGAGGAGAACGCGGCGACAGGGGAGCGTTAGTAAAGGACGAGAAGTAAATAAAGCGATAAGCGGAATGCACAGGATACGGAAAATTAAGAACATAATTACACCAAAAGAAGAGGAAATTGAGAGAGAGAGAGAGAGGAGAGAGAGAGAGGAGAGAGAGAGAGAGAGAGGAGAGAGAGAGAGGAGAGAGAGGAGAGAGAGAGAGAGAGAGAGAGAGAGAGAGAGAGATGGTAACAGTCGGAACGAGAGCAGAAAAGAGACAAGTGACAAGGAGAGATAATTAATTAACCAGAGAGAGAGAGAGAGAGAGAGAGGAGAGAGAGAGAGAGAGAGAGAGACGAGAGAGAG
Source organism: Scylla paramamosain (assembly GCF_035594125.1). Taxonomy (NCBI): domain Eukaryota; kingdom Metazoa; phylum Arthropoda; class Malacostraca; order Decapoda; family Portunidae; genus Scylla; species Scylla paramamosain. The sequence goes on along the minus strand of NC_087153.1, from coordinate 33,117,286 downwards.
AGAGAGAGAGGAGAGAGAGAGAGAGAGAGAGAGAGAGAGAGAGAGAGAGAGAGAGAGAGAGAGAGAAACACCATTGAAAAGGAAAAAGAAAAAAAGAGGAACTAAATATTTTGAATGACGAAAGAGGGGGAGAGAGGAGGTACGAGTAGAAGAGGACGAGACATGAAGAGGAGGAGGAGGAGGAGGAGGAGGAGGAGAGAAGTAAGAGGGGAGACCAGTGCAAGGCTTTTGATATGGCTTCTATTTACTGAGAGATGCACTCGGCGGTATGGCGAGGCGAGGGAGCGGCAAGAAAGCGGCACAGGAGGCAACCCGCTCAATAGTAACACAACTCAACCTTAACATTAATACCGAGGAGGAGTGTTTTACGGCGCACTGGGCCAGCCACAAGAGGAGGGGGAGGAAGAGAAGGAGGAAGAGGAGGAGGAGGAGGAGGAGGAGGAGGAGGAGGAGGAGGAGGGACTTAACATAGTTGGGATCTGCATAAATATTTGCTTTAGGTCCGCCGTCCGGTCACGACTCCTCAGACCCAGCCGACGGAGTGCTGAAAAGGCAAGACGGATAGACGGACACACACACAGACAGACAGACAGATAGGCAAGACGGGAACGGCCAAACCACCGCGCTTCAGGTAGAGAGAGGGCATAGGCAGACACGCCAGACCACCAAGTACACGGACAGACGGACGGACAGGGCACATGGCAAAGACGGTAGCGATACACATCCACTTTGGGTTAGGAGTTAAGAGTTGGACTAAATGTTGGCAGAGGTGTCCGTCCATCCACTCGTCTGTCTCTGTCCCGTGCGAGGGGCGGAAGGCAAAGGTCGCGGCGGCTGAGCGTGTGAGGGCAGCGGTGTAGCACAGAAGGATCATGTCTTAATCTAGAATGGTGAATGGGAATGGAGGGAGAAGAGGGGGCCGTTGTTTGGGCAGCGAGAGGTCAAAGGAGGGCAGGGAAAAGGTATGTGCACGGGATGCCATGCCAGGCGAGAGAGGAAGGAGCCAGAGGGAAAGAATAAAAGAGGAAGGGTGGGAGGGAATGAGGGAGGGAGGCACAGGCGTAGGAGGGTTGGTTATCTAGGGCTGTGAGGGAGAAGACGGAGGTATGAGGGGAGGGGGGACGGAGTGCGCGGGGGGGCTGAGGGCAGGGAGGGCGGTGCCGAGCCTTGTCAGTTGGCCGGGTTTATGGAGACTAAAATCATAATTTACCACCCAATACCTCGAGCTCGGGATATAATTTAGCGGAGAGAAAAGTTTAGATTTGCATACGAGTCTGACAGCAAGCGGCGGTAGTGCACAGAGGGAGAGGAGGGAGAGGAGGAAGGGAGATGAGAGAGAGAGAGAAGGGCAGGAGGGAGGGAGAGGAATAAGAAAAGTGCACCAAAGACGGCAGGTGTCGGCCACAAATTCAAGGCGGACAAGTAAATGCTGTGTAATCCACTTAAGTAATTATGACAAGTAAGGATTAGGGACTTAAGGTTTTGTAAGCCCGGGAGGCACCGCGACGCTCTCACACGATTTACGCCGGACACCGAGGCCTTTCAGAGCAACCCAGAGGAGGCGCCGAGAATTAAAAGACGACTGGGGGGCGCTGAGAAAAACAACCGTAATAATACTAAGGAGATGCGATAAATGTGAGGCAAATGGGTGAAAACATCTCATTGTCGCCTTACGTGGCCGTGCCCTGCTGGTGCTTAATGCTACTTGAATAACAGTCATTGGGAGGAACAGATGTACGAGTGTGTGCAAGCAACACTCAAATACGTAACATTTACACTTTTATTACACGAGACCTTTCATTATTCCCTAACGTTCCTTCTCGAAAAACTCCAATTAATTGCAAGACTTTAACTTTTATTGTTTTCTTATTATTTAATTGTCCGTGTTGGTATAAAAAAAAAAAAAAATGAGGTTAAGGAATGACTGGGGTTCGAACCTATATCGAGTTTTGGAGATTGAGTATAGGCTTGCACCACTTATCCGAGCACCACAGATCCGATAACAATTAACGAATCGGCTAAATCACAGAGAGAGAGAGAGAGAGAGAGAGAGAGAGAGGAGAGAGAGAGAGGAGAGAGAGAGAGAGAGAGAGAGAGAGAGAGAGAGAGAGAGAGACGTACGCCCACAAATTCCCTCATCATCAAGGCACCACCTCTTCGCTCAGTGCCAGGGAGGGCCAGTAGAGATAAAGGCGCCGAAGAGCAACAAAGCAAGGACGTGACGATGGCAGGGGAAGGATGGATGGAGGTGCAGCTAATTAGGTGAATATAGTGCGAAGGGAAGGACAGAAGATGGAGTAGGAAGGAGGAGGTAAGAGAGAGAGGGAGAGGAGAGAAGGAAATGGATGATAAAGCAAGGGACGAGGTGGCTGAGTGAGTGAGTGAGTGAGTGAGTGAGAAAGTGAGAAAGGAGATTCCTGGCGCCCAGAACGACAAGCTCATCTAAATATTTGTCTTCTAAAGCTCGGTGTGTGTGTGTGTGTGTGTGTGTGTGTGTGTGTGGTGTGTGTGTGTGTGTGTGTGTGTGTGTGTGTGTGTGTGTGTGTGTGTGTGTGTGTGTGTGTGTGTGTACGTGATATAGAAGGGCGTGTGCGCGTGTCTGGAGTAATTGCGACTTTATCAAGCATCAAAACACTGGCCACCTTTGAGTAAGAGCCGCAATAAACATCCTCTTATCCGGAGTTTATCTGAGTGTGACCGTGTTTTCCTTTATTGCAGGGACCGTCCGTTTTTGGGCCCGGGGGTCGGCTCGGAGAGAGACGGGGGTGGGAAAATGCTGGGAGAAAAGAGGCCAAGGAAAGTGGGGGAAGACGGGGGATGGTATGGGGGAAGAGGAGGGAAGTTTACGATAACGGAGAGGAAGGAATACATACACAGCAATAGATAGGAATAGTAGATCCCAGAAAAACCTTCTTGCCTATAACGTATCGGGGCTATACACTGGATATATTAAATCACGTAATAGGAAAACAGAAATGAATAAATGAATGAAGAAAAGAGAGAGGAAGTAAAGAAGAAAATAAAGCAAGAATATATTACTAGTATGATGAAAAATGGGAATCAGGGAATATATACAAATTTCATATTAGACTCAAGTGTATCAAATAAGATGTACTAAACCAACAAAACTGACAGATTAACGTGGCTCAGTGTAATAATTTCTCATAAGCTTCATCTGGAGTATTAATGTGTATCTCTCTCTCTCTCTCTCTCTCTCTCTCTCTCTCTCTCTCTCTCTCTCTCTCTCTCTCTCTCTCTCTCTCTCTCTCTCTCTCTCTCTCTCTTAACTATCAAGACAAAAATGATAAAAGAAGACATGATACTAAACACCACGACCTCCTCCTCCTCCTCCTCCTCCTCCTCCTCCTCCTCCTCCTCCTCCTCCTCCTCCTCCTCCCTCCTCCTCCCTCCTCCTCCTCCCAGAGTTCAAAGTCGTCTGTCAGTTCAAATCCAACAAAAAAATAATATAAATACTTATTAAGCACAAATCAGATCAAAGTTAAATACAGACATATTCGCTGGGAGATAAAACATATATTGCCAATAAGATACAAACCCAGCGGACGAGGCAACAAGAGCTGGCTATAAATAGAACAGATGACTTGTTCACTCTCATACTTGTTCAAACAAACACTAACACTGTAGGAGGTTTCAGCGGGGGGAAGGAGGAGGAGGAGGAGGAGGAGGAGGAGGAGGAGGAGGAGGAGGAGGAGGAGGAGGAGGAGGAGGAGGAGGAGGAGGAGGAGAAGGAGGAGGAGGAGGAGGAGGAAGCCGGCTCAATAAAATGTAAGTAAGGTTGCTGCGTGGTGGTGACTCGAGCATCCTTCACACCACGACGCCTCCAACACAACTCTGGACAACATAGTTCCTCTCTCCCTCAGAAGTCCTCGCAACTGACGATACGATCACACAGATAGATAGGTAGATGGACAGATGGATTGACAGGCAAGCAGGCAGGCAGGCAGGCAGGTAAGCAAAGACAGAAAAATAGCAAGATAGATAGATAGATAGTTAAATAGACAGATACAGATAAGTAGATAAATAAGGAGACAGATAGATTAATAGTCTACAAAAATAAAAACAAGAATATTACAATTATAAACCATATTTGCAGTCAAGGTTCAGAACGAGATATATAAAGTGCCTGCCAGTGACTGCCTTCAAGTCCCTCGTGACGCAGCGAGAGCCATCGTGACCCACAGAGGCCCGAGGGAGACGCCTGGTGGCACAATACGGTTCGGGGGCGCCGCGCTGGGTGAGGGTGGCCCCGCTGCGTCTTGCGGTCCGAGGGTGAGGCTGGCCACGCTCTGCTGGCCGCGAAGAAAGGCCAAGTGACCCGCGACCTGACCCTACCCCGGAAGATGGCTGTCTCGCCGCATAAATCCCAATTACGGTCAATTTAGCATCAATCTGGAGCAGGTATCGCGCACGGGACTCGGGAGATTACGAGATGCGGCGTGGTGGTGGTGGTGGTGGTAGTAGGGACCGAGGGGTGGTGGTGATGTTGGCACTTTCTCCGGTTGTTCTTGGTGATTGTGGTGGTGGTGGTGGTGGTGGTGGTGGTGGTGGTGGTGGTGGTGGTGGTGGTGGTGGTGGTGGTGGTGGTCTTGTTATTGTTGCTATTGTTGTCGTTTAAGCTGATGAGACTGGTACATGAGGCAGAATAGCTTAGAAGGTGAGTGGGTGAAGTGAGAAAGAGAGGAGGAATAAGTGGTAAAATTCAGCCCATAATGACTAAAAATAAGTAATGAGACTTGAAGGAAAACCAGAAAGTAAGGTATTCTCTCTGCATGGCCATTAATTCTCCTACACTCATGACAATCCTGCTTGCATGTTTTACATTTTTTTTCTCGCCTCATGCTGAACTGGTTATCCTTGCGAGACTCCAAACACGTGAATGAGAAAATTAACAGAAAAAAACACACAATAAGCATCATCTACACCTTGCTTATCATTCCCACTTAAGGTACAGCAAGACAACAGATAAAAGAAACAATACGTGTCCTGATAGTAACAAACTTACAAACTTCCTTAAAAAAAAAAAATGTGTGTGGCTTTAAATGTGATTTCCAATACAATGAACAACTAATTAACAAAAGATAAGCAGAACATACAAGTCTTCATAATGTAAGTGCTTATCATTAGGAGGTGCAAGGGAGTATCTTTGAATGCACATATTTGGAAACCTCCGTGATTGCCTTACTTGAGAATGTGTCTGGAAATGAAAACTCCAACGAAAACCTGAGACTATTAACACCATTACCACCTTGAGGAGCCACACCTTCACCCCAAACCCCCTCTCAGCTACACCTTATTCGACCCCCATCCCTCCCATCCCCTCCCATCACACCTGGAGTCATCACCCCTCTCCCTCCCAACCACACCTTACATGATCCCCACACTCTTTATATAACCACAATCACCAAACCATTTCCCCATCTCTGCCCCATCGCAACATGCCGGTCCCCACCTGCCACACCTTAAACTCACCCCCACCAACACTTCCCCTCACCCATTCCCTCCCCGCTCCCTCTCCACAACACAGCCCCAACCCGCCCCGCCCCCGCCACCAGTTTTCCAGACCTGCCCCGCGAGGAAAAGCTGTACAAGTGTGATAATTACGCCCGCCGCCTAATAACTTGCTTGGTAACTAACGACGGGGAGGAGGAGTAGGAGGAAGAGGTGGAGGAGATGGAGGTGGTGGTGGTGATGGTGGTTGTTCGAAATGGTGGTAATTGTGGTGGTTGCGGTGATGGTGGTGGCGGTAAACGGCTTTACTGACTTGTGCAGTGTCAACGTCTCTCTCTCTATCTCTCTCTCTCTCTCTCTCTCTCTCTCTCTCTCTCTCTCTCTCTCTCTCTGATCCCAGCTTGCTTCCCAACTGACAAAAGAACACGAATAACTTCACATTACGGAATTAAGCCGCGCCGCACCAAGACTAGCAGGAGTGACGGCCTCTTCGTGGCAACCTTGGCACGCATGCACCTTACTCTTAATTAGCAGAATAATTAAACCTGTCCGCCAATGAGAAACGCCTCTTCCGTGGAAACCTAAACATGTGCGTCATAAATATTGCAGAAATTTAGAGCGAGAGAGAAAGTAAGAGAAAAAATAAATACAACTTACATAGTGCTTTCCCTTGAATTGTAACTTTGCTAGTCTAGAGAAACTTTGCGGTGGAAAATGCGACCATGGCTAACAGAGTTTCAAAGAGACTTGACCTTGCAATTACGTGCTTCGGTTTGATTCTTTTCTATCCTGATCTCAATTCAACGTGACGGTTTTTATTTATTTTTTTTTTTTCTCTCTTTTGCAGCTTTATACTTCCAAAAAAAATGGTTTCATGTTACTGCTACAATAAGATAATAATAAGAGGAAAAAGAACAAGAAGAACAAGAACAAGAAAAGAACAAGAACAAGAAGCAAAGAACAAGAACAACAAGAACAAAACAACAAGAACAAGAACAAGAAAAAAGAAAAAAGGAACACCTCAACAACAAAAACAACAACAATAATAACAATACATATACAATACAATACAATACAATACATCACTACCTCCACAAGATAAAAAAAAATAAATAAATAAAATAAATAGACATAAAACCATCTGTCAGTACCCTCTAACCCAGCCAACGTGACGGACACACGAGTAATAACGAAGGGACAGGTGGATCCAAGTCCTTACTTAACCATTTAACCCGAGACGACGAAAAGAAAACGGAGACAAGGGGGACTCTCTCGTATTCCTTAACTATAGAATCAGACTCTCCATCCCTTCATCCATCCATCCAGTTATCCGGCCAGCCATCCATACAGCCACACGCCCTCGCCACCCGCACACAACCCGACCTCCGCCCATGACCGCCCATATACAGTCAAGAAAGCGAACACAATGCACGTGAATCCTGCAAGATGCCTACCTGTCACATAAATAATAATGATAAAAATAAGGGTAATAACAATAAAAGAAGAGTAAGAAAAGTTTAAAAATAAAAATAAGGAAAATATGAATCTAGAACAAGAGAAAAGTAGTAGTAGTAGTAGTAGTAGTAGTAGTAGTAGTAGTAGTAGTAGTAGTAGTAGTAGTAGTAGTAGTAGTAGTAGTAGTAGTAGTAGTAGTAGTAGTAGTAAGTAGTAGTAGTAGTAGTAGTAGTAGTAGTAGTAACAAAAAAGACAACAACAACAACAACAACAACAACAACAACAACAACAACAACAACAACAATAATAATAATAATAATAATATAACAGCAATAATAAAAATAATAATAATAATAATAATAATAATAATAATAATAATAATAATAATAATAATAATAATAATAATAATCACTCAACCCTCTACATAATACATACTTAGAGCAACTTGATGGCGGGAGTGATAATGACTCAATCTGGGATGATGGTGATGAGGAGGAAGATGGAAAAGAGGTGGAGGAGGGAGGGAGGGCGAAGGGACGAGGGAGGAAGAGAGAGAGAGGGAGAGGTGAGAGAGGTAGGAAAGGATAAGGAATGAGGAGTGGAGGTGATTTCTTGCTGACGAGGCGATACATCAGGTTTAAAGAGGAGGAGGAGGAGGAGGAGGAGGAGAGAAATGAGGTACGAAGAATGAAGGAGGAAGAGAGAGAGAGAAAATATAAGAGTGGAGGAATGACGAAGGAGAATGAGGGAGTAAGTGATGAGGTGTAAATTAGGTGAAGGAAGCAAGGAGTGAAGTAGAAGTAAAGAAGAGATACGAGATACTGGAAGAAGAGATTGAGTGGAGCCAACATGATAAAAAAAAAAAGAGGGAGGAGAGAAGATCAATGGCGGAGATATGCATAAAAATAAATTATATATAATCTCCAAGTGGGAATAATGGAGTCAGTTCAGTTTTCTTTTTTCTCTATCTTCCTCTCTCTTTTTTTTGTTACCTCATTAAGCTCCATCAAGTAGGTGGTACTAGGCAAGAGCGGCACTCACCTGGCCAGTCACTCAGCAGGTATACAAGGCGTGATCAGCGGAAAACGTACCTGAAAATGAGAGAGAGAGAGAGAGAGAGAGAGAGAGAGAGAGAGAGAGAGAGAGAGAGAGAGAGAGAGAGAGAGAGAGAGAGAGAGAGAGAGAGAGAGAGGAAAACAATGAATGGACGAAGAAAAGGGAAAATATATTGTTGGCATTTTTTTTTTTTTACTGCTAGGGAAAGAAAGGTGTGAATGCGTAAGGGTGGAGTGTATTGTAGGTGTGTTGTGAGGTAATCTCTCTCTCTCTCTCTCTCTCTCTCTCTCTCTCTCTCTCTCTCTCTCTCTCTCTCTCTCTCTCTCTCTCTCTCTCTCTCTCTCTCTCTCTCTCTCTCTCTCTCTCTGTGTGTGTGTGTGTGTGTGTGTGTGTGTGTGTGTGTGTGTGTGTGTGTGTGTGTGTGTGTGTGTGTGTGTGTGTGTGTGTGTGTGTGTGTGTGTAATTAACCTGCTCACCACACAATAAGCGAGACACTCACACGTACACCCATAAACCAGTGGCCAAATCAACCACTGCGAGAAATAAAAACCGTAACAATATTTAACCGTCAGACGTAAAGGATGTTAACAATACAGTCGATACATATTTTTTTTTTCCGCCCTTTCAACGTTCTCTGCAAAAAAACAAAACAAAATCTATACCTATCTTATTTTTTTGTTTTCCTCGCTCTCCTCCTCCATCTCTTTCTCCTCTTCCTCCACAGTGAAGCAGATAAAATACAAGAAACCTGCAAGGAAGTTTGTGAAGAAAAATTTTTTGCTCCTTGAGAAAGAAATGATTTTATAACCATTAATAAAAAATAAAAAAAACTGAAAGGAAGCAAATTATTGACAGCGGAGAGGAAGAAAAAAAGAAAGAAATATAGAAAGAAAAAGAAAAAGAACGAGCGAAAAAAAGCAAACAAATAAGCAAGCAAAAACAAACAAACACACAAGGAAAGTACACAATGAAGTAACACATCAGTAAACAAAATCATAAGGTATGTCAAAAAAAAAAAAAAAAAACACTCTTCCACCACCAACAGCAACAATAACAACATGAAATCGCAAAACTCACGTCCGCCACACAACACAAATCCAACTCCATTTTCCATCACACTAAAAATACACCCAAAGAATAAAAAAATCAGATACTTTCCCTTTTTTTTTTATCTTCCCCTCACTTATAAAAGGTTTAACACACTTATGCAAAAAAATATGGGCTTAGGAGAGGGAAGGAAGGCTTTTATGTGTTATTTTGGGACCAGTAAACACCAGCGTCGGGTTGCAAGGGATGGAGGGAAGGATGGAGGGATGGAGAGAGGGAAGGTGGAAGGGAGAGGATGGGTGACGAAGAATAAAGGAAAGAAAGAAAAGGAAGAAGGACGAAGGGAAGGAAGGGTGATGACATACCGATCTTGAAAAGAGGGCAAGGAAGAAGGGAGAGAGGGAGGAAACGGAAGGAAGAAGAGGAAGGTAGGGAAAAAGGGAGGCAGGGAGGGAGATTAAGAGATAGACAAGGTGAAAGATGGAGTAGATTCCGACTGAGTTACATCGCCACAACATGGAGGTCATATGGTGCCCCGGCGAAGGGTACGAAAGACAACTAAAAAATAAATAAATAAATAAATAAATAAATAAATAAATAAATAAATAAATAAATAAATATAAATAAATAAATAAAAAAGTAAGGATAAAAGCAAAATAATATATAAGGAAAAGAGAAGATAAACGCTAAGTAGATAAAAAAAAAATAATATATATGACTAAAAAGAAAATAGTTAGGTTTTAAGAAAGACGATACTCATAATATCTTACAATTATCCACTGATGAATAAGCGGTATCAATAAAAACAGCTATCAGTAACCAAACTAAACAGACGATTAAAAATACCTGAGAGGGAGGTGCACCTAACACAACCCGGCTATCTGGCGAAGGCCTTGCTATCACCCGCCACTCTAATTATTAACCCTGATCACCCACGACACGGCGAGCCCCACCTGGACACGCCCGCCACGCCCTAGCGACCAGGGGAGGTAAGGGTGAGTTCTCTCCCCACCTGCACCCCTCCACCCTTAACCCTTCGCCAGGTGAGGGGCTCTAAAGGTCATATCGCCATTAATATAGACCAGTGTGGTGGTATTTCATTATGTGGCCTCAGCGTGTGTTATCTTTTAAATTCAATGGTGTGTGTGTGTGTGTGTGTGTGTGTGTGTGTGTGTGTGTGTGTGTGTGTGTGTGTGTGTGTGTGTGTGTGTGTGTGTGTGTGTGTGTGTGTGTGTGTGTGTGTGTGTGTGTGTGTGTGTGTGTTAGCTCTTCTCTTTCCCTCACTGTCCTTTTTCTTAGTTTTAATTTTTTTTTATTTCTCTCTTATCCTTTCTCTCAACGGTTTATCCCTTTTATATCTGTTTCTTTCTCTTTCTCGTTCTCTTTCTATTTGTTTCAATTATTCTTCTTTATTTATCCTTCTCTCTTTTTTTCTTTTTCTTTCTACCCTTCCTCCTTCCACTTCATGATCTCTTTCCTCTTTTCATCATCTCATTCCTCATCTTCATCTTCTCCTCTTCTTCTTCATCTTCCTCCTCTTCTTCTTCCTTCACCTCCCCTCATTTCTCTCCTTTCCTCCTCCACTATCAGACAACTCATCATCTCATTTACCTCCTTATATTCCTCCTCCCTCACACGCACCCGAGCTGTCTAGGTTAATCAGATCCATAATACCTTAAACTTATACTCCCTGACATCTTACCGGGACACCTGATCATCCTTCCCACTTATACACCGTAATCTGCCTGAAAATTTCCACTTAAGACTGCATGGGATTACTTTTATCAGTGATGTTTATGGTGAGGTGTACCTGTGTTTGCATTCCTCTCATACCCGCGGCGCTGAATTCATTATGTTTTTTTCGTACCTAATCTGACCTTTTAGTGCAAATGTTCCCGACTACTTATTTGTTGTTGGTGTTTCAGATTTTATTTATTTATTTATTTTATTTTTATTATTATTACTATTTATTTATTTTTTTTTATTTACAACAGGTGAGATAAGGGTAACCTGCTGCTGGTCCTCAAGGCTGACTCATGTCTCAAGCACTCACTGTCCTAAATTAGTACTGGCTGATGCTACACACTGGTAATCTCTGGAACTCCCTGCCTGCTTCTGTATTTCCACCTTCCCATGACTTGAATTCCTTCAAGAGGGAGATTTCAAGACACTTATCCTTCAGTTTTTGACTACTGTTTCGGACCCTATTCGGGGACCGGCATCTCAGTGGGCTTTTTTTTTTTTTTTTAATTGGATTTTTGTTGCCCTTGGCCGGTGTCCCTCCTAAATAGATAAAAAAAAAAAAGATTCCAAGTGAGACTCGTATCTTTAAACGCTTTGAGCTTCCATAAGACTTGTTTTTCAAAGTCCCCCGCAGATTAATAGCCATCTTCTCATACGAGTAGGTATTCTTTTTCCCCACTTAAGCTGCAGAATCCTTTTTATAATTAAAATCACAGAAACACGTCTGAAAATCCACGACAACTTCCACTAGAGCCTGTTACAAGTAGTCAAGATAAGATGCCGTAGCTTCACAGAAAAGGAATCTCAGTATCACATGAGGCATCTACGTTACCCTTAATACAAAAAAAAAAAAAAAAAAAAAAAAAAAACGTGTAGCAGTAGCTCCTCACAAGGCAGTCTGCGTGTACTATGCAGATCATCAGCATCATCAGCACTACCTCCAGAGTCTAATTCTACTGCAGGGCAAAGATCTCAAGCTGCTGTTCCTATTCATT
>NC_087153.1:33095521-33100521 GCF_035594125.1 Scylla paramamosain | reverse complement strand
ATATACGACACTTCATACCACAGTACAATGATACAGTACACCACACACCGCAACACCACCACAAAACTCAACACACGGGACTATTACATTATACCCCACCACTGCGCCACCATCAACAGATAAACATATGCTTGGAGGAGCGAATCACCAGCACACATCACAATACATTATCTCCATCTCAGTAACTTTAGCATCTCTCCTCATCTCACCAGCATCACAAGTCTCACCAAAATGCAACTACATGTGTATCTCCCGCTACAAAAATAGGACCATCCCCACCATCCCTACAACCACCACCACCGCCACCGCCACTCCCCACAGACAGGACAGAAAGATGAGACGGGCCGCATCCTGACCCCTCTCTTCCTCCTCTTCCTCCTCCCATCACCAAGACTAGCATCAAAAAAGAGTAAAGGAGACAAAGTAAAAAAATAAATACATAATGATGCGTCAATACGTGTCTCCACCTCCACCGCACATTTTCTTTCTCTCCCCTTTTAAGCGGACACTAAAAAAGACGGATGAAGGCTGGAAATTATGCACCACGTCACTTACGAAGCAATTTTCGAGTGAAGGAATGAAAATAGAAAAAAAATATGGGGAAATAAAAATACACTAAAAATTGATAAAATCCTGATCATATTTATCAACAGTGGACTAAATTTTTTTCATGAGGCATAAAAAAAAAAAACCGATGTGTTTTATTTATTTATATTTTTTTATTCTCGCCCACAAGACAAGACAAGATTGATTCCTTCCCTCGCGTGACCTAGTAAATTCTTCATCTTTACAAGTTTATCTTTTTTTTGTTCTTTCTTTCATCCGACTGGTTTTCATGATGCCGCGACGAGATGAAGGAATCCCGCTGAGAGAGAGAGAGAGAGAGAGAGAGAGAGAGAGAGAGAGAGAGAGAGAGAGAGAGAGAGAGAGAGAGAGAGAGAGAGAGAGAGAGAGAGATGGCAGGATGGAAGGATGGACACAAGGAAGAAAAGTTGGCGGGAGGAGGAAGCGAAGGAAAGAGGAGAGAGTCAGAAAGCACGGAAGAAGTGAGAAGCGAAAAAAGAAAGAAAAAGGGAAGAGCGTGAGAGAGGAAGAGTGAAATGGAAAGGGGGAAGGAAAAAGAGAAGAGAAGAGAAGAGGAGAGAGAGAGAGAGAGAGAGAGAGAGAGAGAGAGAGAGAGAGAGAGAGAGAGAGAGAGAGAGAGAGAGAGAGAGAGAGAGAGAGAGAGAGAGAGAGAGAGAGAGAGAGAGAGAGAGAGAGAGAGAGAGAGAGAGAGAGAGAGAGAGAGAGAGGGAGGGAGAGAGAGAATTGGATAAGGAAAGATTGCAACTTGAAATAAAGTGATAAGGAAGATGGAATGACAATACACACACACACACACACACACACACACACACACACACACACACACACACACACACACACACACACACACACACACACACACACACACACACACACACACACACACACACACACACACACACACACACACACACACACACACACACATGCACACACACAAACACAACGAAAAACATAACAGGAAGAGAAAACAAAAGGAAGACTGCAAAGAGAAACACAAGAGTAGGAATAAAAATAAGAAATGCAATCATACATACTTGAAAGAGAAAGAGAAAAAGAAAAAAGCAAACACGAAAACTGGAAGAGGAAAAACTGATGAAAAAAAAAAAGTGATAGCAGCTGAAATGGAAGACGGATGAAAACATGAAAAAATAAAAAAAAGGAAAATGGAGACTGGAAATAGAGGAGGAGGAGGAGGAGGAGGAGGAGGAGGAAAACAAAGGAGAAACACTGCAACAACACATTTGGAGTGTGTCGAAATCTTGTGAGGATCCAGACAGGTGATATTTTTGCGGCAATCATGCTGTGTCCCCTTAGTTGACTGCCATTCGTTTTTTTTTTTTTTTTTTTTTTCCGCAGTCATGATTTTCTCCTTCCCGGATTTTTACCGTGACACATCATCACCCATTTCTCACATATTTACCTGTGACTCGACCACTTTTTACATTTACTTAAGAGCAAAGATACACAAGACTTCATTTTTTTACTCTCTCTCTCTCTCTTTCTCTTTGTTTTGTCGCCATAAAGTACATAAAACACGGTCGATTTTCAGCAAGTTACTGCAATGTTAAGTTACTCTACAGATTTCATGATAAAACATAATATGAAAGAAAATAAGACTCGAATATTCAGGAAAATACAAGCAAATAGCATGCGAATGAATCAGATAAACAAGGATCTCTCTCTCTCTCTCTCTCTCTCTCTCTCTCTCTCTCTCTCTCTCTCTCTCTCTCTCTCTCTCTCTCTCTCTTTCACAAGGCTTCCTATACAGACACAACCACAACAGTCTACACAGCGACACAAGGCCACGAATGAGAGAGAGAGAGAGAGAGAGAGAGAGAGAGAGAGAGAGAGAGAGAGAGAGAGAGAGAGAGAGAGAGAGAGAGAGAGAGAGAGAGAGAGAGAGAGAGAGAGAGAGAGAGAGAGAGAGACGAACAAGGAAAATAACGGACGAACAAAATGCGGGAAGATGACAAAGAAATAAAAGCATGGAAGAAAGAAAATACAGAAGGATAAACTGAAGAAAGAAGGAATATAGATATAAAAGGATAAGTATACATAGGAATAGATGGACTGCATAGGAATACAAGCGTAGAAAAATACACGTAAGTACTAAGTTTCTATGTAACGCCATTAATTTGAAAGTGGTAATGAGAATTCTTAGTAATATTTTCTAGTAACTACTGATTATTTTTATTGATTATTGTGTACGTATTTAAATGGTGATGAATGGAAATTATGTAAAGTGAAGAAAAAAAAAATTGGATGAGAGAAAAAAATGCTAAATTAAAAAACCCTACAGCGAAGTGAACTAAGCAGAGAGAGAGAGAGAGAGAGAGAGAGAGAGAGAGAGAGAGAGAGAGAGAGAGAGAGAGAGAGAGAGAGAGAGAGGGTAGAGTGTTTGTCGAATAGCAAAGACATGATTGTGGGCCCTCTATCTCTCTCTCTCTCTCTCTCTCTCTCTCTCTCTCTCTCTCTCTCTCTCTCTCTCTCTCTCTCTCTCTCTCTCTCAACACCAACAAGTATTTCTTTCTCCCTGTTTTACATTCTAGACAGTTACCTATTAGAATTCCTTCCTTACTTCCTGACTTCCTTCTTTTCCTTCCTTCCTATCAATATCCCGAAAGTACAAGAATTAATTCCTATATCAAAGTGAACCAATTACCCCTTTTCATTAACATGTTCAAAGCAGCTAAAGACTTTGACGAAGGGGAAAAATTATAAACATATATTAATCGGGTAGATAATTCGGATTAAAATAAACATGAACCAAAAAAAAATAAATAAATAAATATCTTTTTTACTTAGATCAAAGGTGCGGTCTTTCTAATGAAAATTACAGATAAATGTTTAAGTAACGTTCATAAATACTTATATTACTACTAGTACAAAAAATAACTTTATATATATCCTCCGTTTTAACTTTTCTTTTTTTTTACTGGAGTAGTGGTTAGAAAAGGGATGAAAAAAAGTGTTAATTAGATAACCGGAACGTAAGGTGGAAGAGAATACATGTTTGAAAGAGGTGAGACGGGAGAAAAATTGGTGATAAAAATTCCAAAATTAAATTGAGGAGATAATTCGATGTAAATAATGCAACTACCTGTAAATAAATAGATAAAAAAAATTAAAATAAACTGTAATAAAGAAGACTGATTAAGTTTGGAAAAAAATAAATAAAATATATATATATATATATATATATATATATATATATATATATATATATATATATATATATATATATATATATATATATATATATATATATATATATATATATATATATATATATATATATATATATATATATATATATATATATATATATATATATATATATATATATATATATATATATATATATATATATATATATATATATATATATATATATATATATATATATATATATATATATATATATATATATATATATATCAGTTTAAAAATGCGAGACGGAGCAGCTAAAATTTATATATATATATATATATATATATATATATATATATATATATATATATATATATATATATATATATATATATATATATATATATATATATATATATATATATATATAAACAGACAAAACTGCTCTAAAAAAAAAAATTGAGGGAAAGATCAGCGTGAAAAAGCAGGTGGATGAGGAAGAATTGATGTTGGAGTAAATGAACAGATAAATAATTACGGTACTAAAAAAAAATTATAGTAAAGGAAAAAAGAAAACTAAGCTAAAAAAAAAAAAAAAGAAAAGGTGAAAAGGAAGAAAAATAGAAATTAAATGATGAGACGAGATAGGAAAAAAACTAAGTTGTGAGAGAAAAAGAAAATAAAACAACATACAAAAATTCAACAGGAAAAAAAATATTGAAAAAATATTGTTCACAAAAATTAATAATAATAATAATGATAATAATAATAATAATAATAATAATAATTATATATATATATATATATATATATATATATATATATATATATATATATATATATATATATATATATATATATATATATATATATATATATATATATATACAATAAAATTCTAAGTCTGCTTGGAATGCGCGGTGGGGGTCAACGGGGCGCCAAACGAGGGAATTACGTGGTTTATGCTAATGTGTATTTTAGGAATCACCGCGCACGGGCACAGCTCATTTGCATAATTCATTGGCCATCTCCTCACATATTTCCTTTTACGGGGACGAGATATTTCATGGTTAATTTGGTGAGAGAGAGAGAGAGAGAGAGAGAGAGAGAGAGAGAGAGAGAGAGAGAGAGAGAGAGAGAGAGAGAGAGAGAGAGAGAGAGTGTTGGTGTGATATTTAGCGATATGCAAATTAACCTCACGCCGCTTTGGTCTCCCGGAAACACAAGCTACAAGCCGCCCCCTCTCCCTCTCCCTCTCTCTC
>NC_087153.1:33070521-33090521 GCF_035594125.1 Scylla paramamosain | reverse complement strand
AAGAATCCTAATGCATTAGCAGTCCTATCCGACCTTCACTTCCATCACTCATATTAACACAAATACCTCTCTCTCTCTCTCTCTCTCTCTCTCTCTCTCTCTCTCTCTCTCTCTCTCTCTCTCTCTCTCTCTCTCTCTCTCTCTCTCTCTCTCTCTCAGGGAAACATTTGTTTACACATTTCCAGTCATTTCTGAAAAGATGTATTGGAAATGAATCTCTCTCTCTCTCTCTCTCTCTCTCTCTCTCTCTCTCTCTCTCTCTCTCTCTCTCTCTCTCTCTCTCTCTCTCTCTCGCTCCGGTAGAAGTCACGACCCCCGGCGTTACGGATTACCGAAATGATCGCCGCCGTGGCCGCGAGAGGGCAGTAAAAGGTGCCTCCATGTGCGGCGTCCGTGGTTAAGCCCTTCGTAATAGCGGCTCGAGTGTGTGTGTGTGTGTGTGTGTGTGTGTGTGTGTGTGTGTGTGTGTGTGTGTGTGTGTGTGTGTGTGTGTGTGTGTGTGTGTGTGTGTGTGTGTATCTGTGTGTGTGTGTGTGTGTGTATACCAATGACGCCACTTCGCTCGCTAATCAGGTAAGGCGGCAGGGCACAGAGACGAGAGGAGGATGTGGGAACGGTGTAAAAAGGCAAAGAGGTGTGACGCAAGCAGCTGGGGAGGGAGGAAGGAAGTGTGTGAGAGACAGAGAGGGAGAGAGACAAGGAGAGGGCGCGGCTGGTCTCAAGACTGGATGCTGGCTGGAGTGTGTGGCCTGGATCAAGGGAGGAAGACAGGTATGAGAGAGGCAAGGGTGATGAGGGTGATGTGGAGTGACGAAAGAGACAAATGATGATGAAAGAATGGAGGGAAAAAAGTGATGAGAGGAGAATGAATCTAAGAATAGGTTATAAGGAAAATTGAGAGAGAGAGAGAGAGAGAGAGAGAGAGAGAGAGAGAGAGAGAGAGAGAGAGAGAGAGAGAGAGAGAGAGAGAGAGAGAGAGAGAGAGAGAAACGTGAAGAAAAGATAATGAAGAAGAATGAGAGCGCATTGAGAAAGAGACTGAGAAGGAGGAAAAGTATTGGTTAGGAGAAGGAGGAGGAGGAGGAGGAGGAGGAGGAGGAGGAGGAGGAGGAGGAGGAGGAGGAGGAGGAGGAGGAGGAGGAGGAGGAGGAGGAGGAGGAGGCAGCTTCTTAGTGATGTGTTTGGGTGAAAGTTGTACCACTCACAGTATTTCTTTTGACTTATTCGAAATTTCTTGGCACATTTGAATTCTTTCCTTCCCCTCCACCCTTTCCTTTCTCTCTCCTCTACCTTCATTCTTTCTACCTTATTCTAATATACGACTGATCCCTATCTGTTATATGGACGGCAAAACTATGGAGAGGTTTTCCCGTAAATTTCCAGACACATATATTGGACTTCATGCAAAAATCCTTCATTCATACCCTCTCTCTCTCTCTCTCTCTCTCTCTCTCTCTCTCTCTCTCTCTCTCTCTCTCTCTCTCTCTCTCTCTCTCTCTCTCTCTCTCTCTCTCTCTCTGGCAGCGGCGTGGGGATTGCAGCACCATTACAGGTCGGGATACACGCATCACACACCCGCCGCGCCTCTAACACCTGCACCAGCCACCGCCTTCCTTATTCGGCGCGAGGCAATCCCACGCCGAGTTCCCCTCACGCCGAACGCTCCAGCAACAAGACGAGGCGAGGCGTGGAAAGGCTGGGTGAGGCAGGGTGAGGCAAGGCAGAGTGAGATGAGGAAGGATCAGGAAGAGGAAAGGCAAAAACAATGAAAAGGTGATGAAGTGCGGATGAATTAGTATCTGAATGAATTAGTGGTTGTATTTTAATGGCTTGTCGGATATAATGATAAGAATAACTATAAAATTGGTAAACAAGTGAGAATGAACGACGAGAGAGAGAGAGAGAGAGAGAGAGAGAGAGAGAGAGAGAGAGAGAGAGAGAGAGAGAGAGAGAGAGAGAGAGAGAGAGAGAGAGAGAGAGAGAATGGGCAACGAAGTGAAGGAAAATAACATGAAGGAGAGGCAATCACGAAGGAAGGAGGGAGAGCTCTTCGTCCCAGGTGGTCTATGGTGAAGGGTGGAGCAGCGCCCCCTTCCCTCGGCACCACTTACTCCACCACCACACCTGAGCTCCGGTGCTAAAGGATTAAAACGGCGCGTACTCACACACACACACACACACACACACATAGAGAGAGAGAGAGAGAGAGAGAGAGAGAGAGAGAGAGAGAGAGAGAGAGAGAGAGAGAGAGAGAGAGAGAGAGAGAGAGAGAGAGAGAGAGAGAGCAACACCTACTACATCCACTAACATCCTACACACACCTCTGCCCTGGGACTGGATTCCTCTCACACGCCACAAGTCAGGCACACCACGGCGGGAGCTGCGCCAAGATAATGTCTGTCATGGAGTCTGGATAGCGGGGCAGCTGCGGGTGAAGCTTCTCAGGTGGGGGCTGCTGTCTTCACTGTCTAATTAAATCAGGTACAATTTTCTGCCCAGGTAAACTCTAGAGGCTCCCCGGCGCTGGTGCAGAGAACATACGAGTATACACAGCGGTGCGGATTAACATATTTACAAAATCGAGACGTAAAGTACTTGCTATGTGAAATGGTGATGGGAATTATACGATATAGAAAGCATTACATCATTATAATCAAGGTATATTATCATCAATATCTTTATTTTCTTGCCATTATTTTTTTTTTCGTAAGATGTTTATTATATTTATCTATGACATTTAAGTCAAGATGTGTGTGTGTGTGTGTGTGTGTGTGTGTGTGTGTGTGGCGGAGGGGAGGGTATGTGAGTGTAGGTGAAGGAAGGGTGAGGGTGATAAAGGAAGCAAAGGTGAAGGAGAGTAAGGTTGTGGAAGGTGACGGCGAGGAACGTGGAGGTGACAGGTGCGAAGGGAAGGAGTGAGGAAAGTGTGTGTGTGTGTGTGTGTGTGTGTGTGTGTGTGTGTGTGTGTGTGTGTGTGTGTGTGTGTGTGTGTGTGTGTGTGTGTGTGTGTGTGTGTGTGTGTGTGTGTGTCTGTGTATATGTGTGTGTGTGTGTGCTGAAGGGCAGTGCCGGAAACTTAAGAGGTGATGGGAGTAATATATGTGTGTGTGTGTGTGTGTGTGTGTGTGTGTGTGTGTGTGTGTGTGTGTGTGTGTGTGTGTGTGTGTGTGTGTGTGTGTGTGTGTGTGTGTGTGTGTGTGTGTGTGTGTGTGTGTGTGTGTGTGTGTGTGTGTGTGTTTCTCCTTGTTGTGACTCTCTCCCAAGAAGGCACGATTAACTGAATGATGTTTGACACGCTCACGCCATCAGGGGGAGAGAGAGAGAGAGAGAGAGAGAGAGAGAGAGAGAGAGAGAGAGAGAGAGAGAGAGAGAGAGAGAGAGAGAGAGAGAGAGAGAGAGAGAGAGAGAGAGAGAGAGAGAGAGAGAGAGAGAGAGAGAGAGAGAGAGAGCAGAAAGACGGGGAGTGAAGTTAGTACCAAAAGTGCGTGAAAAAGATGGAATTGGAAGTAGGAAGTGTGTGGAAGTGATGAAAAATAAATATGGAGGCTGTGATAGAGGAGAGATAGATGAAGAATGGACGTGTGTGTGTGTGTGTGTGTGTGTGTGTGTGTGTGTGTGTGTGTGTGTGTGTGTGTGTGTGTGTGTGTGTGTGTGTGTGTAAAGGGAAAGGAGAACATTACAAAAGGAGAGAGAAATACAAACAAAAATTTCTGAGTAAAGATGGAGAGGAGGAGGAGGACGAGGAAGTAGAAGAGGCCAAGATAAAGACTCAAAGGAATGCTGAGACTTAATGGAGGGAGAGCATGAGAGAGTATGGGAGAGTATGTGAGGGATGACTAGCGTTGTTTGGGAGGAAATGATGGGAGAAGGAGAGACAATGATAAAGAGGCAAAATAAAGGTTGTAGGGAAGGGATGAATGAACTGAAGGGAAGAAAATTGAGTATGCATTGTACTACTGAGACCAGAGAGAGAGAGAGAGAGAGAGAGAGAGAGAGAGAGAGAGAGAGAGAGAGAGAGAGAGAGAGAGAGAGAGAGAGAGAGAGAGAGAGAGAGAGGAGGCAGGGGTCATAGGTCAGAAGGTCACCCGCATGTGAAGACTTCCGGTTGTTGCATTTTTCCCTCTCTCTCCTCACTCTTTTCTCTCCCTCCCTATTTTCAATCTGTGACACGTGTTGAATTCCTCCTCTTACCTCCACCTGACCTCGCCCGTTTACGGAATGGAGGGGGAGAAACAGAGGGAGGGAAAGAAGAGGAAAAGGAGGAGGTAGGTAAGATAACAGAGGGAAGAAGGGAGAGAAGGAGGGAAAAGGAGGAGGATTAGGAAATGTATTAAGAGCAAACATGAGCACGGAGGTAAGAGAGAGAGAGAGAGAGAGAGAGAGAGAGAGAGAGAGAGAGAGAGAGAGAGAGAGAGAGAGAGAGAGAGAGAGAGAGAGAGAGAGAGAGAGAGAGAGAGAGAGAGAGAGAGAGAGACAGAGAGAGAGAGAGACCAACAGATACAGAAAAACAGACAAGATGCAACACAAAACTAAGTAAAACGAGACAAGGAGAAAAGGAAGAAGACATAAGAAAGAGGGGGAGAGGGAAGGGTGGGGCCAGCAGTGATTACCTGGCGACACAAGACCAGGTAAGGGCAGGTGTGGGTGAAAGGGGTAATGGGAGGGAGGAGGCTAGGGTTCAGGTGAGGGTGAGGTAAAAAGGAGGAAAGGTGAGGGAAGGGTGAGTGTCGTTTGGCAGACAAGATAAGAATATGAAGTGTGATCATTACAGATTCCATAATGCAGTAATTTTCTGTCACCTGAGAAATGATGCAATGACAGAGAGAGAGAGAGAAGAAGTGGGACCGGGTGTGGAGAGGAGTGCGGTGATAGAGATGCATGAAGGAAGGAAGGAAGGAGGGAGGGAGGGAGAGAGGAAGGGAGGGGGAGGTAAGTAGGACGCAAGGGAAGGGGCAGAGAGTATAAAGATGCAATTACAGGAGAGGAAAAGGAAGAGAAGACGAGAAGAGGAAAGAGAAAAATCGGGAAGGGAAGAAGTTACGACACAATGTGCACGTCTCTCTCTCTCTCTCTCTCTCTCTCTCTCTCTCTCTCTCTCTCTCTCTCTCTCTCTCTCTCTCTCTCTCTCTCTCTCTCTCTCTCTCTCTCTCTCAATCTAGCACACACACACACACACACACACACACACACACACACACACACACACACACACACACACACACATCACGCATGTAAACACAATAGAAGGAAGAAAGAGAAAGAGCGAAAAGTCAAGAATGGCTGAAGGAAGAAGGGACGGAGGGATTGTAGGTGAAGGGAAGGGGAAAGGAGGCAGAGAGAGAGAGAGAGAGAGAGAGAGAGAGAGAGAGAGAGAGAGAGAGAGAGAGAGAGAGAGAGAGAGAGAGAGAGAGAGAGAGAGAGAGAGAGAGAGAGAGAGAGAGAGAGAGAGAGAGAGAGAGAGAGTGAATAGATAGGAAAAAGAATAGATAAATAGATACAAAAGACGGTGAAGGCGAGGAAAGGGGAGAGAAAGGAAGGAGATGGAAGGGAAGGGAGAGAATGAGAGAGAATGGAAGATGATGGAAGAGAAGGGGAGAGAACAGAAGGGGGAGGAAGAGGAGAGAGTGCAGTTCGTGATTACATAAGAAGACAGGAAATGCATCAACACTTTACACGGAGAGGAGGAGAAGGAGGAGGAGGAGATAGTGGTGATGGTGGTGATGGTGGTGGTGGTGTTAAGAGATGTATATTAATGATTTCACCACCACCACCACCACCACCACAACTAGCACCACCACCACCACCACCACAACTAGCACCACCACAACTAGCACCATCTATCATGCAAGAAGACAGAGACAGACTTAAATGCGTTCACTAAAAAAATTTACATGCTACAAATACGTCTCTCTCTCTCTCTCTCTCTCTCTCTCTCTCTCTCTCTCTCTCTCTCTCTCTCTCTCTCTCTCTCTCTCTCTCTCTCTCTGTCAATCTACCCTAGCTAAGCCAGTCAAGTTGGAATCAAGTCCGCTTGGAAAACACACCACCAGGCAGATTCATTGTCCCTTTGACCTCCTCCTATTCCTCCTCCTGTTCCTCTTCCTCTCTTCATCTATACTTTTCCTTTCTCTTCCCCTTCACCCCTTGGCTATAATTCTCCCACTTTTCTGTCTCTCTCCTCCGGCAGCAATTTCGTCTTCCACCCTCCCTGCCTCCCTCTACCGGCCTCTCCATCGTCAATGTTTTCGCTTCGCACGGCCCTACACGATCCAATTCCCTTTAATTTCCCTTCTTCCCTTTCCTACCAGGTTTTCTTTTCCCTTCCTCGTTCTCAAGATCCGAAAATGATGAACGTGTCAATCCTCCTGACGATGGGCATTCTTTGCGGTTTTGGTGGAGGAGGAGGAGGAGGAGGAGGAGGAGGAGGAGGAGGAGGAGGAGGAGGAGGAGGAGGAGGAGGAGGAGGTGGTGGTGGTGGTGGTGGAGGAAAGAGAATAAAGGAAGGAACGGGTGGTTATCGCGAAGCTTTCTCTCTCTCTCTCTCTCTCTCTCTCTCTCTCTCTCTCTCTCTCTCTCTCTCACACACACACACGCACACAAAACGTTTAGTCTATTTCCCTCTCCCTTTTTCTTATCTCCAGTTATTCCTTTTTTTCTCTCTTTTGTCTTTCCCTTCACTTCGTTAATGATATTTTTGGAGTTGCATTTGATTTTACACTTCGACGGGATGCAGTGGAAATGGAAATATCCTGTATAGTCTCTCTCTCTCTCTCTCTCTCTCTCTCTCTCTCTCTCTCTCTCTCTCTCTCTCTCTCTCTCTCTCTCTCTCTCTCACTAACGCATCAACAGTCCACACACTAGGCCGCACACGCTCGTATGTCTCACACCAGGATCACTCCACACTCGCATGCAACGCAACCCCGACGCATGAAAACGACCTCATAAAAACACCCGCGGAATTTGGCATCGGCCGCGACCTCAAAGTGAGTTGCGGGGCGCGGGAATAACGACGGAGGCGAGGGCGGGTTAGGCAATCCCGTTGAATTTGCTTGATGATGGAGACGGCAAGGATATTTCGTATGTATGAGGATGTATGTAATATGTATGTGCATGTACGTATATGTAGGTGCTGGTTGGTGTTTTGGTTGGTAGTTGGTGGTTGGATGGTGGTTGGGTGGTTGGTGGTTGGTTCTCTCATGCCATCACGTGTCCTGAAGGGCATAGATATAAAGTACAGGTTGAAAGGAGGGACTTCAAGTGAAGAAATTTATATGCTTTAGTCTGGCAACGGTTACTGGTTTGCTGAGGGTTATTGAAAGTTCTCTCTCTCTCTCTCTCTCTCTCTCTCTCTCTCTCTCTCTCTCTCTCTCTCTCTCTCTCTCTCTCTCTCTCTCTTTTATGCATCTAAACATACATAAATACACAGTTGTTTATCTTCAGGGAAGTGTTATGGTCGTTATGCTAAAGTGAACCGTTGCTTTTGGTGAAAACTCTCTCTCTCTCTCTCTCTCTCTCTCTCTCTCTCTCTCTCTCTCTCTCTCTCTCTCTCTCTCTCTCTCTCTCTCAAACACCCCAAAGCCTTACAGGTCAAATAACACTGACCGTGACCTCTGCCAGTTAATCCTCCTCCTTCCTAATCTCCCTCCCTTCTCCCTTCCTTCCTTCCCTCCATCTCCCTTAACGTTCCTTATTCTTCCTACAGACTCACCTCTATTCTTCCTCCTCCCCTTGCGCTCCCTCCTCCCACCAAAGCCAAGCCCCTCTCAGCACAAAGACCTCTGCCGCCTGTAAGTACACACAACACCGACCTGACCTCCTGGACTCGGGTCAAGGGTCACAGGGCCAGACTTTGGTCATTGTAGCAGAGGCGAGACTTCCGGGTAGGTCACGTGTCTGCGTTGACCCGATAATGTTCAACACGTGTCAAGGAAAGGGGAGGCGAGGTCATGAGGTTAGAGAAGGGGGGCGGGGGGAGAAGAAGTCTGGGAGGTTAGTTGGGATTCGAGCGAGGTTGAGGGTTGGGGAGAGTCAACAGGCTAAGAGGGTGAGGGGGTGTGACTTTTTAAGGGGAGTTTTAAGGTGAAGATTTTAAGAGGTTGTGGGGTGACGACCTGGGGTGTATATAGATCACCAGTCTAGGGTGTGTGAGTCAGGCTTGGGTGTATGAATGAGTCTGTGGTGTACGAGTCAATTTAAGGTGCATCAGTTAGGGATATATAAATGAAAGTGGTATGTACAAGTCATCCTTGGGTATACGAGTGACAGTCTGGTGTGTATGAGTGACAATCTCTAGTGTATGAGTAACATTTCAGAGTGTACGAGTGATAATTTGGGCAGTATGAGTGTCAATGCGGGACCTGAGCGGCATTTCAGGGTGTATGAATAAAGCTAGGATGTTGAATTGACAGCATGAGGTGTATGCATGACAGTCTGGGGTGTATGAATGAGTCACGGGTGTGTGAGTGAGTACGGGAAGCATAAATCACATTCTTGGGTGTATGAGTGAATCTGGACTGTTCACTAACAATTTCATCTGCGAGACAACTAACGGAAAACGCGGACAAAAATCAAGAACCATTCAAAATTTCACAAGTAACTATTCACTCTCACCTCAAGCAGAAGGAAGCTCGTGCCTCTGTGACGTCACCTTGAGATCCTTGTTAACATTCCCTAACAAGAAATGTATGGGGTGTGCTATGAATTATTCCTGACTCGCAATAAATCGCAAGCCAGCTGTCGAAACCACCATGGAATAAAGGCTCTGATAAACACCCACACTCAAGCACTCGGGATTGGTGGTGTGTGCTTAAATTTCCCCGCGGGTAGGCAATTGACGGTCAGCGCTAAATTGTTAGAGAAGCACCGCGGGGCGCAACCTATTTCGGCATACGTGACAAGAGTAAAAATCTGGAGAGTGGCTCGCTCCAGTACAAGCCACGCCTGATACGCTGGCCTCGTTCCTCACACTGGTACGTGCCGAGCCATAGTGGTCACCCTACATGCTGTGTGGAGGGCGAGTGGTCACAATAAGCGTCAAGACACATCCTGCAACTCAAGCCGTGTCCCTTTTAATTTCCCAACCACAGAGCAGAATTTATTTCGGCAGTAGAAGCAATAACACATTTACCCATTAGGCTGCTTTTTCCTATTTAATAGCCTTGAATTTTATTGTCATTACCTTTGAATACTATTTCTTGTTATCTTAAAATACCGTACTTACAAAACACCAAAAATTAAACAGACAGCTGATGTTCACTTAAATTCCCCCGCAGGTAGACCACCCATGCCCAGCGATAGACTGCCGCGAGGCCCACCAGGGTGCCGACCAATTAGACGTACGTGACACGAGTGAAGCTCCGGAGCGCGGCTCACTTCATTGCTCGCCCAGGCACCGTCCAACACACATTGAGCGTGACCCCGTAAAGGTCATCCTACTACATGCTGGCTAGGTGCTCTCTATCCTTAGACTGTTTAATACGTTTGTCTTAAGTCACCACTAGCGTCAAGACATATTATGTAACTCGCCACGTCCCCTCCACTCATTTCCCAGAAAAGTATTGGGAAAACGATACTGATGCATTCATTACTTGCAAGGTTTCATCTCGTAAAAGGCTTGAATCTTACGATTAATGATATCTTTATGTGTTAGTTTTATATATGAATAAATAACAATAACAAAACTAATGTAATTACTAAAAACTATGATGTAATTGTGAACAATTATGATTGTACGTAGTCCATTAACTCCAAGTTCACGCAATGTGCCCGGCTTAAGTCAGATAAACAAACGACATAATGGTATTAACAAAACCAAGAGACGAGAAAAAATAAGAGAGAAGGCATTCCTCACCAGTGTCGTGTGTGACAATCACCACACGCCACGTGCATCTCAATCACCGCTATCAAAAAACAATCACCACGTTTTACCTGTTTTGCGGCGCCGCCTGGCATCTGGCCACCGCCGCAGGACACCCGCCGCTCCCCAAGGCACAGGACACACGCGGCACCGCCATAAAACACTGTAATCACCGCGGACGCGACGGATGATGGCAGATTTTACGGTGATACCCACACAGAGGGGTTGACCGTGACCGTTCCCTCTCCCTCTCCTTTGCCCAGGACTGCCAACATTATGGATTTGAACTCATCTTTTTAGCATCAACTGAACGGCCATAATTTTCACCACCTGAGGACGTGATGGACTGCACTGCGAGGCGTGGCCATAAAGGGTAAATGTACGAGGGTAATACGTCTGACAGGGAAGTGTTTGATGTCCACGAGCAAGGCTAAGTTATCGCGAGGGTTGGTAGTGCTCGTCCTCGCCGCCGCCACTGCGAGGTTTGCCTTCAATTTATGGCCACGTATGACAACTTGATGTGTGTATTTCCGCGAGTGTGCCTTCAGCGATACGTCTCGGGATTTATTTAAGGAAAGGAAACGCTGCGCAAACACCGGTCATGATGGACGGGGAGGGAGTTATAGCTTCGTCCAGCGACCAGGACTGAATATCGACACTTGACAAACGCCTTGATCCCTGCGCGCAGAAACCCACACCAGTAAAATCCACTTCCTTACATGAATTATTTGGCCATTTTACACACGGACATATATTTTCACGGAGTTGTAGCGCCATTACGCACCATTTACTCCTTTACATTACCACAAACACGGAGGGGAGGCCACATTACTGCCGCGTAAGGTCCCAAAAGATCACGCAGGAGTGGCGGTGACTGGTGACTCAACACGAACACACCCCGCCGAGTGAAGCTTCTGGTGAGACCTGAGTAACTTGCGCCTTGTATTATAAAGGATGGGATGATTTGTAATGTTTGTAGCAGTAGTAGCAGTACAATAATAACAGTAGAAGTAGCAATAGTAATAATGGTAGTAACATTGGAACAGTTTTCATAATCCTGTTTGAATTTCTATCTCTACTCGTACTCTGAATGTTGCTACACACACACACACACACACACACAAAGAGAGAGAGAGAGAGAGAGAGAGAGAGAGAGAGAGAGAGAGAGAGAGAGAGAGAGAGAGAGAGAGAGAGAGAATAAATGAATGAATGAATAGCAAAATGAATAAATGAATGAATGAACTCAAGAAAAAAAGGAAAACACCACTAACCCACATAATTGCAAACAAACATACAAACATATCAAATACCAAGCAAAAAAAAAAAAAACAGGAAACGCTCACACGGGGAAAAGAAAACAAGATACTCAGGACGAAAAGGGAAGCACTGAAAGAGAGAGGGAAGGAAAGCAACTAAAAAAAGGGAAGATGAAGTAAGAAAAGAAGAGTGACGACGATGAAGTGAGAGGGGGTGAGTGAGTGAGAATGAGAGACGGGCGTGTGCTGTAGGCGTGTGAGGAATGGTGACAGTGATGGCGGGTATGGTGAGGGCGTGGGAGGCTTGAGTAATGGTGACAGGTGAGAGCTACTCCGGACAGCCGTGATGGGGAGAAGGGAGGGTGGTAGGTGGAGAGAGGAAAGAAGGAAAACGAGGAAGAGGAAGAGGAGGAGGAGGAGGAACGAGTAGTATTAGTAGACGGAGGAGGAGGAAGATAGACCAAAGTGGAAGCTGTGAAGAAAGAAAGGAGGGAGAGAGGGAGAGAGGGAGGTAAATAGAGGGAGGAAAGGTAAAGGCATTAGTAGAGGTTAAGAGAGGATGGAGAACACATAAAAGCAACTCCCAAGAAAAAGAAGTTAAAAAAAATCTGAGTCTACGCCATTGCATTCTCTCTCTCTCTCTCTCTCTCTCTCTCTCTCTCTCTCTCTCTCTCTCTCTCTCTCTCTAAAATCGTTATCATCACCCTCTATAATTTCACTAAAAGGATAAAGAAGAAAAGGAATAACAGTAACGTACAAAAATACACACAAATAAAAATAGAAATAATTAATTACGTACGTTCCAACCCTTGCCGACCCCACCTCGCCTAAATGACCCGAAAAAGGACCCCAGGCTCAGGTAAACCGACCCTAAATTACTCCTGAAAAGCGACTCCCCTTAACCTGTCCTCACCTGGGTTCTTCGAGGGCCCGAGAACCCTAATTTTCCCTCTGTCTTTCCCCTCTACTCCTCTTCTCCTCCCCTCTTGTCTACCAGTTTCCTCCATTACCTCACGAATGTCCCTGATGGAGGTAAAGCAGAGAAGGGAAAGGAAGAGAAGGTGCTGGCTGGAGAGAAGGAAGGAAGAAAGGAAGGAAGGAAGGAAGGAAGGAAACGAGGAAGGAAGGATGGATGGATGGATGGAAGGGGATACCAGCTGGATGAGGAGAGAGAGAGAGAGAGAGAGAGAGAGAGAGAGAGAGAGAGAGAGAGAGAGAGAGAGAGAGAGAGAGAGAGAGAGAGAGAGAGAGAGAGAGAGAGAGAGACCAGCTGCAGAGGGAAAGAGAAATGACAGCTGCTCAACCTTCGTCCATTCAAGAAGGGAAAGAAAAAAAAAAAAAAAGTTCGCCACTTCTAACTCCCTACCAATTTCCTTTTCCTTCTCCTGTTCCTTCTCCTGCTCCTCCTCCTCCTCCTTCAGTAGTCGTCCTCGTCCTCCTCCTCCTCTTCCTCCTCCTCCTTTAGTGGCCATTCTTTTCTAGGTCCACCATCTTCCCTTCATCTACTCCCTTCATCATTTTTCCTCCATTTACTCCTTTTATCGTCACCAAAATAGTACATAACCTGCAGTCGCTCACAGGTCTTCACAGGTCGTTCCCTTGGTCGTCCCTTTGTAGAGATTCAGGTGCAGGTAATCAGATGGTGAGGCTCAGGTAGTGTAGCCCTGAATTAATCACCAGGTAATTGTGCCTTGGTCCTGAGTCTTCATTATTCACCTACTTGAGTTATTTTACATCAGTCTGTGTTGAATGGTCTAGATTATTATCAGGCATTAGTATGTAGCAAGGTTGTGTAAAAGTGGAGAGAGAAAAAAATGATGCGTTGTCCAGTAAACAGTGGCTATAGAAAACGGGAAGGTGGATTTGGGGCAAGAGAAACATGGCACAGGCACACACGTCACCCTATTCCGTTCTCTGTTCTATTATGTTCTATTTATCATTTCATTTATTTATCCATTATTATTTTTTTATGACATGTTAATTTCCCTTCAACCTTGTCGATGTAAACAGAGAAGCAAACTGGACAGACAGAGAGACAGACTGAGCGTTCTTAGTAATATACATAGCCGTAGATACATGCCTTTGTACTGTACGTATACTCTCTCTCTCTCTCTCTCTCTCTCTCTCTCTCTCTCTCTCTCTCTCTCTCTCTCTCATTCACTCTGGCGTCCCCCACAACAACCAGTGAAAGAAACACACGCGTCACAAACATCTGAACCCGTTTACATGTTTGAGCGTCGTAAACCGGGGCAGGGGGAGCGTGGAGCACTTTGCCCTAATGTTTCTGTGTCTCTATCTGGGCTATCTATGGCACGGCGGCGCGGGGAGGAGGAGGAGGAGGAGGAGGAGGAGAAAGTACTACATAACTCAAAAGTCCTTGGGTCAAAACGATAAATAGTGATCCTGTAACAAGGTACGTAGGAGGAAGAGGAGGAAGAGGAGGAAAGACAGACAAATAAGTGGATGATAAGAAACTATCGAGACGACTCAAGAAAAGAACATGTCGATGAGTGGAGGAAAAATTATGGATCACCTAACAAGGATGTGAAATAATGCAAACCGGAAGAAATAAGGAGGAGGAGGAGGAGGAGGAGGAGGAGGAGGAGGAGGAGGAGGAGGAGGAGGAGAAAGGGGAGACGAAAAATTTAAAGAAAAAAAAAGATCAGAAGTGAGAGAAGAGAACAGGGAAAAGACATGCAAACCAAGAAGAGGAAGAGGAAGAGGAAGAAGAAGAGGAGGAGGAGGAGGAGGAGTAGGAGGAGGAGGAGGAGAAGGAGGAGGAGGAGGAAGAGAAAGAGGAGGAATTAGCAAGGCACAAAAGTTGTCTATGTGGCACTGCGAGGTTCTGGCGTCACTCATTCCATCCTCCTCCTCCTCCTCCTCCTCCTCCTCCTCCTCCCTCAGCGGTGCCATAAAGTGCCAACCAGTCACCGCCAGATGGATGGGCGGAAATGCGGCACTTTAGGACATGCGAGGAGGAGGAGGAGGAGGAGGAGGAGGAGGAGGAGGAGGAGGAGGAGGAGGAGGAGGAGGAGGAGGAGAAGAAGAAGAAGAAGAAGAAGAAGAAGAAGAAGAAGAAGAAGAAGAAGAAGAAGAAGAAGAAATAATAATAATAATGATAGTGATGATGATGATGATGATGAACAAGAAGCAAAAACACGAACACACACACACACACACACACACACACACACACACACACACACACACACACACACACACACAAACAAACAAACAAACAAATAAACAAACAACATATAACGTAGGAAATTAATGAGAAGGGGGAAGCAG
Source organism: Scylla paramamosain (assembly GCF_035594125.1). Classification (NCBI taxonomy): domain Eukaryota; kingdom Metazoa; phylum Arthropoda; class Malacostraca; order Decapoda; family Portunidae; genus Scylla; species Scylla paramamosain. Next base: position 33,076,118 of record NC_087153.1, on the reverse strand, counting down.
AAACAGGATAAAGCGGAGAAGAGAGAGAGAGAGAGAGAGAGAGAGAGAGAGAGAGAGAGAGAGAGAGAGAGAGAGAGAGAGAGAGAGAGCAAAATTGGAGCAGGAAGCCGTGATTGGGTTCAGGCGAATGGGAGAATATGTAGTGCTGCAGGAGAGAGAGGGAGGGAGGGAGGGAGGGAGGGAGGGAGGGAAGGAGGGAAGAGGAAGGAAGAGGAAAGGGGAGGAAGGGAGGTGAGTAGGGAAAGGAAAAGGGAGATAGCAGGAGGGAGGGAGGGAATCGGAGTAAAGGGAGAGGGAGCGGTGTAAAGGGAATTAGGAAATAAAAACCTGCAACACCACTTTTAGAACTTATTTTTGTCTGTCTTTGACCTCCCCTCTCCCTTCCTCCTTTATGGAAGCAAAGAAAACGGGCAAGCCTATCACACAAAGGAAGAATGGGAAGCGAGGCGCAGCACAATAACAAACCATCACCAAAGGAAATCAACAACATGAAACACACATGGAAAAATGCAAGGGAAAATAAAAATATGACTATCAATAAATTTTCCATGTGCTTCACCATTCTTTTCTGAATTTACGTACGTACGAGCTCCCTTTTCCCTCGCCCACGCCTCCTTTACCAGAACCCCAGCTGTATTTTAAAATTCGTGCGGCTCAGTGACTATATATATTCCTAACTAAACCTTTACTTTTTTTCAAGGTTGTTATCATCTGTATAATCCGATATTTGACAAGTGAATATAAGATTTGGTGTAAATAAAACTCAATTTGCCACATGCTTTATATCAAGGCAAGAGAATGCAGGCCAATCAGCAGTGAGTGTGAAGGTGTTTACATCCTCACGTATCCTCAGGTGGTGAAATCACTGCTCGAGACAAGGACATCGCGTGTAATGAGTTGTTGCTTTAGGGATCTGACTGTCTTCTGGACTTATACAACAAGCCCCTTACGGTGACAGCCCTACGTAACGCGAACTGCATCCTAACTTATGTACACAGGCACTCTGGTGAGCTATTTTTTAAGCACTTTCGTTGTCCTCGGTAAGTTCTATATAAAAATAAGTAAATAAATAAATAAATAAATAAATAAATAAATAAATAAATAAACAAATATTTCAGTCATCACAACCAAGTACCAGTAAATAAGTACATGAAAACATCAGAAAATAAGGAAAGCTGCAAAGGCCATCAGGTAGACGTGTTACTGTTTGTACAGAGTGTAATACTTTCTAATATCTTTTTCCTCCTTTCAATGATACCCAACCATCTCCTAACACTCAAACGCCTCATCTTTTGCATTCCTTCCTCTTATTCCCACCTGCATCTCCTCACCTCCTTTCTCCAATACTCATGACTTTCCACGCCATCTCTTAAAAAATTTTACACCCTCTTCATCCTTGGCCACATTTCTGCATCCCTTCCTTGTTCTTCTCATTCCGTCTCCCACTCCTCTCCTTCGCTCTCATCTCTCCTTCGTCCTCCCTCTCCGTCTCCTCTTCACCAAGGGCACCTCTCTCCCGCTGACTCGAATGGAGCTTTCCTGGAAATGGGAGGAGACTGGAGCCCTCTCTCAGACCAGACACTGCAACAACATTCGTAAAATTAACCCTCCATTGTGTTGCTGCTATCAGTGGCATAGTAGTAGTGGTGGCGGTGGTGGTAGTGGTGCCCTTGCATTATAATTCCCTTCACATTTCAAATACCTATTGTCTTTCCCCCAAACAAGCTAATATTTATGAGAGGTAGAAGCTGTCACGAGGAGAGGTTGTGGTGGCCCCTGGCGTGCACACACACACACACACACACACACACACACACACACACACACACACACACACACACACACACACAGGCACACAGGCACACACAAGCAGGCGAGCAGGGGCTGACAGATGGACATGTAACCCAGGCAGGCAAGCAAGCAGGAAGACAGGCAGGCGCGGTGATAAGGCTGAGGACACTGAGTGAGGCAGGAGGCAGTGGGCGCGGGAGGAGGGAGGCGGGAGGAGGCAATGAAGAAGAGGATGAGATGATGCAGTATTTATCACCTTGTCGATATGAAGAGACGGGAGGGTGAGAGGCAGGAATGAAAGGTCAGAGAGAGAGAGAGAGAGAGAGAGAGAGAGAGAGAGAGAGAGAGAGAGAGAGAGAGAGAGAGAGAGAGAGAGAGAGAGACGGGCAAATTAAATGAGAGAAGAGACGGGAGGAAGGGAACGAAGGACGCGGGCAGGGAACGAAGATTGGAAAGGGCAAAGACAGGGGTAAAGGGAGGAGAAGAAGAAGGAGAAGGAGGAGGAGAAGAGGAGAGGAGGGATGAAGGAGGAAAGCGAGGAGAGGGCAGCCCGGCGCACATTTACAATCAGCAGAACCAAGAAGGAGAGGTACACGGCGCTCACCTTCCCCTCTGACGGCCCGGCTATCTTGAGCGACGCTGAGCAGTTGTCGCTATCTTGTTATCCTCCAGCACTACCCTCCCCCCTCCTGTCCCCTCTCCACCACCATACCACCTCCTCCTCTACTTACACCCCCTACCCATCCCCTTATCCCCTCTCCACATCCTTGTCCTCCTCCCCTTACCCATGTACTGTCCTTACTCTTTCTCATTTTCTCGTCCTTCTACTCCCTCTTCCACTCCTCCTCCTCCTCCTACGACGACTACTACTACTCCTCCTCCTCCTCCTCCATCAGAGCAATAAAGACCTCTCCTGACAATCTCAAGAGAACAAGAGACACCAAGCCTCCTACTGACTGTCTAAATAGAACACACACAAACACACACACACACACACACACACACACACACACACACACCTCCATCTTGATTTTGAATACATGTCAGCGAGAAAAACACGAGGGAAGAAATGTGTTATGATGAGGAACAGCGCATAATAAATAGTGATGCCTAGTTGTTGATAGGCCTACGGAGCACACGTGTAGGCTGAGTATGAACCAGTGTGCAGATAAGGCAGGCCCGAGTGGGAAAAGGAGGAGGAGGAGGATGAGGAGGAGGAGGAGGAGGAGGAGGAGGAGGAGGAGGAGGAGGAGGAGGAGGAGGAGGAGGTGTTGGTGGTAATACGAGAGAAGACAGAGTAACAGACACGTCACTCCTCCTTTCAACAATTACCTCTGAAGAGAGAGAGAGAGAGAGAGAGAGAGAGAGAGAGAGAGAGAGAGAGAGAGAGAGAGAGAGAGAGAGAGAGAGAGAGAGAGAGAGAGAGAGAGAGAGAGAGAGAGAGAGATTCTTTGTTCCTAAAGGGCGAAGCTAAAACGAGATTGCAAGTCTATAATTTATTCGCTTATACATCGCCAGTGAAAAATGCATGACCATCACCACCACCACCACCACCACCACCACGACCACCAAGAACAAAAACAACATAACACCACTCGGCGACCACCCAGTTTGCATGGCGGGGAAAAGAAAAAAAAAAAAAGGGAGGAGAAAAAAAAAAGACGTCCATTAGGGAATGTGAGTTTCAGAAAAGTTTGACAGGCATGAGCGGGTGCATCTACACACACACACACACACACACACACACACATTCAGGGGTTACCAATTTCATCTCTCTCTCTCTCTCTCTCTCTCTCTCTCTCTCTCTCTCTCTCTCTCACACACACACACACAGCGGGTACACAACACATGCGGTGACTTATTAGATCGATTTCCCTGTCCCGCCACGCCCTCTACTTACCCAAACGAGCCTCGGGAAGCACAGATGAAAACACTTACTTGTGCCCCAGTGACGGAGACTCCCTCTGGCGCTCTGCTGCCCGGGGAAGGGAAGGAGATGACGCCTGCATGAAATTTACAGTTGAGTTGAGTCCCAGTATGGTGTTGTTTCTTGGTATTTGATGTTGTTGATGTTGCTGTTGATGCTGTTGTTGATGCTGTTGTTGATGCTGTTGTTGTTGTTGTTGTTGTTGTTGTTGTCGCTGGTGGTGGTGGCGGTGGTGGTGGCAGCGGTGTTATTGTTGCTATTGGGGTTTTTCCTCTTTTAATTATCTACTGGTATAACTGCTGCTGCTACTACTACAATTACTACTTTCCTTCTACTACTACTATTTCTACTACTACTTTCCTCTTCCCACCGCTTCCTCTTCCCTCTCTTCCTCGTCCACCTCCTCTTCTTCCTCCTCCTCATTATCATCATGATAATCGTTATCGTAATTATCACCTTTTCCTTTTTCTTTTCCTTCTTCATTATGTCCAACTCATTTTCTCTCCTCCTCCTACTACTACTACTACTACTTTTCTTCTTTCTTTTTATTCTTCTTCTTTTTCTCCTCCTCGCTCTTTTCCACTAACTGCATATCATTTTATTCTTCTTAATGGAGGCTATTATTTCATTTCCTTTTCTTTTTATCTTTTGTTCCTTCTTTTGTTTTTCTCTTCCCTTTTAAGTTCTATAATTAGTTATTTTCAAACTTCATCTTTCCTTTTCTTTTATTTCTTCTATTTGTTCTGTAGTACTTCTGACCTTTAATCTCTCTCTCTCTCTCTCTCTCTCTCTCTCTCTCTCTCTCTCTCTCTCTCTCTCTCTCTCTCTCTCTCTCTCTCTCATCCATTTTATCTTCTGCATTTTCATCTCATTCCATCATTTGGCTTTTCTTCCTTCAGAATTTTCTTCACAATATTTTCTTTCACCCTCTTTTTCCCTCAATTTTCTGCCTTTCTCTATATATTCTCCTTCGCCTTCATATGCTTTCAATTTCCTCCTCTTTACTCACTTATCCATATAAAAGTACGTGGCTTCTTTCCTTTTATCTCTCCCATCTCTTCTCTTTGTCTCCAGCTCTCTCTCTCTCTCTCTCTCTCTCTCTCTCTCTCTCTCTCTCTCTCTCTCTCTCTCTCTCTCTCTCTCTCTCTCTCTCTCTCTCTCTCTCTCTCTCTCTCTCTCTCTCTCTCTCTCATCCCTGCCAGCGCTTGGAGGTAATGCAAGGGACCGGGCCAGACCTCTCATTAACCTGTCCTCACCTGCTGATTTAGCGAGGTGAGGGCCAAGTGGCGCCTCTCCACACCTACCTCCCCCTCTCCCTCCCTCCCTGTTGCTCTCCCCCTCTCTCTCTCTCCTCTCCCTCCCCAGCCAGATCATTACAAGAGACCTGTGCTTTACCAGAGGTGGCCTGTTGCAGCCTGACTGTGTTCACCTGTCGGGTATCAGGTATTTGTCCTCGCTCACACCTGACATTTGTTAGTGTTGACAGCTGAGTTTTACCTGGCGTTTCTTTCAATGTACAGCTGTGGCTTGTAGGGGATTTGAATATGTTAGCTCACCTGTGATTTATATGCAGGGATGTACCGGTGACAATTGCGTTGGTCTACCTGTTATTTGTCTATGTTTGCAGGTATCTAACGTAGAGAGGTTCCGACGAAAGGTTCACGTAAGTCTACCTGTAATTTGTTTGTTTGCAGGTATCTGGCCTAGACTGGTCCAGGGGCAGTGTCTGGTAGGCAAAGGAAGAGGGTTGATTGACTGATTGACTGACTGGCTGAACTGGTTTTGTTCTACTTACGCTCAGAAATGCGCGCAGTCTGGGAATATTCAAGGAAAGAAAGAAATGAATGATGACTGAATGGACAGTTTTACTCTTTCCAAA
>NC_087153.1:33060521-33065521 GCF_035594125.1 Scylla paramamosain | reverse complement strand
TCTAAACTCGCGCTGTCATCCCCTGCTCCACGACTTTCCTTCTCTGCAAGCTGTGTTGCTGTCCTCTGTTTATCTGGAGTCTGTCTGTTTCAAGCCACCTGTTCTTATCGCCACCTGCCTCTACCACCACCACCTGATACCCTCCCCTGTTATCGCCCAGCCCCATCTGGCACCCAGCTAAGACCCACCTGTCGCCATCTATTCACTCGCCTACCTTCTTTCATCATCTCTTTAACCACCGCTACCATAACCTCCTGTCACCGTTAGCCTCCTCCACCGCCATCATTTCCAACAAGACCTTTCATCTAAAGTTCCATTTGTCGCCAGCTTCCACTTGTGCTTCCTCTTTTTTTCCTTTTTTTTAGGTCTTTACGTGAGCGGAGTGGCGTCTGCTTCCAAAATCAGTGTCACATTTGATATGTTTAAATGTTTGTGAATCTGAATGCAAAATCTTGTCATAACTTAGCTTGATTTGTGTGATGATTATTCTCTCTCTCTCTCTCTCTCTCTCTCTCTCTCTCTCTCTCTCTCTCTCTCTCTCTCTCTCTCTCTCTCTCTCTCTCTCTCTCTCTCTCTCTTACAAACTCCCTCCCAAAGGTACTCTAAAGTTTCCATCTTTAAATACACACACACCTATTTCACCCCTACACCTTCATTTTTCCCTTTACACACACATGCTTCACATCCCCTCACCCCTTTCACACCACCACTCACCCTCACACACCCTCTGTCCCTACATTACTTCCACATACCCCATAAAAATCAGCTCTCTCTTCCTGCAGTTTGCCAGCCTCCACCCACCCAACCTTCCACACCCAACCCCGCACCATATCTCCCCTCCTCACCCACATACCCTCCACTCACACACGCACGTATCCACTCAATCAATACAACTATCATCCCTCCACATCTGACAATACTCCACTACCTTTCCCCCTCTAACCACCTCCACCAATCCACCTTTCCACAGCCTTTTAAATCCCCCACCTGAACGCTGCCATTCCCATAGATAGCGCCATTCTGCCGCCATCACCCCCCCCCCACGTCCTTTCATACGCCCAAATATCACAACATGTATTTTGATAACCTGCACCATCACTCCCATTTCCCCATAAAGCTTGAAGGATGAGGAACTAAAAACGAAGACCATCCGTGGAAACGCCTAGCATAAGGACCTGATTCCCTGACCAGCGGCGCCTCGAGGACACCCATATATAGCGGATCCTTATACGGGACACGAACTGCAAACTTATAAACATGCAAACACGCTCCAGTATAAACAACATCACGAGCTTAAGTGTCTGTCTGTCCTCGGAGTTTATAGAACGAGTGACAATCGACTTAGAGGGCAGTCAGTGGTTGGTTGGCTGGTTGACTGGTTGCTCGGTGGCTGGTGGTAGCTTCTCGTGGCTGAGAGAAAGGGAGAAACGGAGAAAGGGAGAAAGGGAGGAGGGTTAAGCAAAAGAGGAACGAGGGACATGATGTTTGTTGTGGTGCTTAGAAAGGAAGGCCACAGCAGGGAAAGGGAGGTAACAAGGAAGGAGAACGAAGGAGGACGTGGTAAAGGAGGGGTGTGGTCAGTCCTCCTTCTCCTGCTCCTTCTGCTGCTTCTCCTCCTTCTCCTATTATCGTGTTGTGTTCAGTGGTGTGATTCTCCTTGTATATCGTGACTTATGAGTCGCTGCTGCTTTCAGTGTGTGTGTGTGTGTGTGTGTGTGTGTGTGTGTGTGTGTGTGTGTGTGTGTGTGTGTGTGTGTGTGTGTGTGTGTGTGTGTGTGTGTGTGTGTGTGTGTGTGTGTGTGTTTCTTTAGCCATAGCCAGAGACGGAGGGACGTGAATTACTGTCAATAAAATACATCTGGGCACCAACAACCTCTCTTCCTCCTCCTCCTCCTCCTCCTCCTCCTCCTCCTCCTCTTGGTCGTCTTCGATGTATCACCATTATCGGCTCTTCCTTCCCGACGTGTCACTTCGACGCTACTTATACCCACAGGAGGAGGAGGAGGAGGAGGAGGAGGAGGAGGAGGAGGAGGAGGAGGAAATGCAGAAAGGGATGGTGTATACGAAATTGGCGGGGAGGACGCAGGAAGGAAGGAGAGGGAAGACAAACGATGTGATAAAGAGGAGGAGGAGGAGGAGGAGGAGGATTAGGCACGTTAGGGGTAAGGAGATGAGAGGGATAAAGAGAACAGGTGATGAAAGGTGTGCTGGGAGATATGGGAAGTGTGAAAAGGGAAAGAAAGGACGATGAAACACAGGACGAGGAAACACACTCAAATAAATAATAAAAGAGAATATAGAGGATAAAATAACTAGACGAGGAATGCAAAAGGGAAAACAAAGGAAAAAGAAGGTTAGAAGGGGAAACGGAGGAAGGAAAGGAGACAAAGAAGAAACACATAGAGCTTATATTGAAGATGATAAGACCGTATGAGTTAAGATGCACCCACGTACAGAGAAAAAAATAATAGATGAAGAAAAGATTGAAAAATATAATGGAAAAGAGTAAAATGGAAAGAAATCTATCTGAAGGGAAGGGAAGAGAAGGGAAGGGAAAAGAATGGAAGGGAAATCAAGAAAGGGAATGAGAGAATGAAGACAAAACACACAGAGATGATAATAGTAAAAAGATGAAATATAAGTCAATATATGTTGAAGAATGTAGAAGAAAAAGTAGCATTAAAAAAACAGAATAGAAATGAGATAATGAGCAGAAAGTGAAGAGAAGCGAAGAGAAGCAAGATAAGTAACAACAACATGAGGAAATGAGGGAAGATGAGAAAAGGGAATGGAAGAGGAGAGAACAGGAGAAGGCAGAAGGTACCAAGAGAGGATCGTTTTAACAGGTGAGTCGGATGCTGCATCTTAATAGTGATAATTTTGCTACTTTACTGCAATCACCTGACAACAGCCGATGTTTAAGCTTTTAGAAGTTATCTTTTGTTAAGTCACTAATGCATTTTTCTCCCTTCTTCTTCACCTGCGTTAGTCTCTCTCTCTCTCTCTCTCTCTCTCTCTCTCTCTCTCTCTCTCTCTCTCTCTCTCTCTCTCTCTCTCTCTCTCTCTCTCTCAATGTAAGCTATTTTTCCTTTCCCTTTACCCAAATTTCTCATCTTCTTCTCCTTCTATCTCCTCCTAGTCCTCTTTTCCTTTCTTTATCTATCCTTCTCCTTCCTCACTTTCCCTTCTTTTCTCCATCACATTACCTCTTCCAAACTTCCCTTCCTACGTGAACTTCAATTCGGATTAAAAAAAAAGTAAGTTCTAAGAGAAACCGAGGAAAAAAATATATATAAGAAAATAGAGACACGGTAAAGAAATATCCAACGCACATTGGTTGTAGATAAACGTGCGGTTATAAATGTGTTTGTTTTTGAGGAAGAATATGAGGAAATGTACGCACGTAGTATTAAGGCGGAATCTTCAATTTAATTTATTGCACAGGTATTTGTCTTCTTCTTCCAGTACTTAGGGCCGTGTATGGATATTATTATGGTGGAGGACAGGGAGGATGGTGGAGGAGTGATAGGGAGGGGAGGAGGAATGAGGGAGAGTGAGGAGTCTGATTCGACTTTAGATGCTGATGTTTTAGGGAATAATATAATTTTTTTTTTTTTAGAATATATGATAAATTGTTTAAGGAATGAAGGAGTAAGGGTCAAAAATGCAATATGTAGATACAGTGAGGAAAGCATGGGATGAAATGGTTGTGAAAGGAGAAGAAAGAAGAAAAGTTTGAAATAAAAGAAATTGAGAGAGAGAGAGAGAGAGAGAGAGAGAGAGAGAGAGAGAGAGAGAGAGAGAGAGAGAGAGAGAGAGAGAGAGAGAGAGAGTGTGTGTGTGTGTGTGTGTGTGTGTGTGTGTGTGTGTGTGTGTGTGTGTGTGTGTGTGTGTGTGTGTGTGTGTGTGTGTGTGTGTGTGTGTGTGTGTGTGTGTGTGTGTGTGTGTGTGTGTGTGTGTGTCCGTGTGCGTGCGTGTGTGTGCTAAGCCTAATGGATGTAATACACGAAAGACCGCAAACAAATTACTACCTGAAGCAATTAATTATGGAAACGCTTCGATGCTAATTAGTGAGAGAAAAAAAAAACTCATGTATAAATATCAAAAAAAACAAAAAAAAAAATTAACTAATAATGAACTTAAAAATAAATACCAAATAATAAGGAAAAAACTAAGTATACAATTCTTATTATTTACTTATTGATTATTTACACATTGATGTATATACGCATCAACATTTGTCTACTACCCAGCTTTAAAGGAGGAACTGAGATAGATAGATAGATAGATAGATAGATAGATAGATAGATAGATAGATAGATAGATAGATAGATAGATAGACAAATAGATAGATATAGATATAGAGATAGATAGATAGATAGATACATGGACCGATAGACAGATAGTTACATAGATAGATAAATTTAAACAGATACGAAGGAACACAAAAGTAGGTACAAATATTAACAGGTGAGTTGGTCCTTACAGGGCTGTTTGTGATAAGCTACTCTACCTGATATAAAGCAAGAAACGTAGGATAGTAAATCTAAAGGTTCCTCCCCACACAAAGTTCCCTTCAGCCGCGCCTAACAAGAAAGGAACCAATGCTGGGCGGCATGCAAAAATTCTATGGTAATCATTCCACGAATAATATAAAAGCTGTCAGTACTGGAACAACTATCCGATCACGGCATGCAGCGAAGAGAGTAAACAAAAGTGAAGAACGTAAACAAAAATACAATCACTGAAATAAATGTATGAATAAAATTAATAAAAGCAAAGAAAGAATGCAGGAAAACTAATTGCCTCCCCGGCGGGGAATCGAACCCCGGTCTCCCGCGTGACAGGCGGGGATACTAACCACTATACTACCGAGGACCTATTCTGTTGTTGAAAGGAAATGATAGAATGACAATTAAGCGCTATACTACCAATGAACAGAGAGAGAGAGAGAGAGAGAGAGAGAGAGAGAGAGAGAGAGAGAGAGAGAGAGAGAGAGA
>NC_087153.1:33053021-33055521 GCF_035594125.1 Scylla paramamosain | reverse complement strand
AAAAGAAAATATAAATTCAGAGGGTAAAACGAAAATAAAAATAACTAAATAAGTCGGAAGGCAAGAGAAACGCGATAAAAGTAAAGGAAAAAAGGAAAACAAGGGGAAACGAAAAAAAAGAAATAGAGAACAGAAAAAGAGAAGCAAAAGGAAGACTGCAATTACGAAATAAAACTTAACACATAAAAAAAAAAGGAAAGACAAGAGGAAATACTGAGACACAGGGGAGAGGTGGTAAGTCATCATGCCCATTCCTTCCCCCTTCCCTCTCCCTTCCCTCCCCTTCCCCCGAGGACCACTCATCGCGTCAGGAGGATCAAAGGGACGGAGGAAGGGATGGGGAGGTGAGGGGGAGGAGCGTACACTCATTCTTCTCCTGTTCACTAGTAAGTCTTCGCTGTGCCTGTTTCTTCTTCTTCCTCTTCTTCTTCCTCCCTTTCTTCTCCTCCTCCTCCTCCTCCTCCTCCTCCTCCTCCTCCTCCTCCTCCTCCTCCTCCTGCTGCTGTTTCTGCTCTCCTTTCTCGCTCACATCAAAGTGTCGCGAGTGTGAACTGTCGCCGTGGTAATGCTGAGCTTCACGCCATGACTGTCTTCTCTTGATTTTTTTTCCCTTCTCTCTCTCTCTCTCTCTCTCTCTCTCTCTCTCTCTCTCTCTCTCTCTCTCTCTCTCTCTCTCTCTCTCTCTCTCTCTCTCATTATCAAATTCTAATCATAAACAATATGTTGAATACGATCGTCATTTTGCATTACGATTTTATTTTTGTTATTTATTATTATCCCATTATTATTATTATTATTATTATTATTATTATTATTATTATTATCATTATTATTATTATTAGCGATATTAATAGGAGCAGCAGCAGCAGCAGCAGCAGTAGCAGCAGCAGCGGCAGCAACAGCGACAGCAGCAGCTGCAGCAGCAGCAGCAGCAGCAGCAGCAGCAGCAGCAGCAGCAGCAGCAGCAGCAGCAGCAGCAGTAGTAGTAGTAGTAGTAGTCTTAGTAGTAGTAGTAGTAGTAGTAGCAGTAGTAGTAGTAACAGTAACAGTAATAGTAACAGTAACAGTAACAGCAACAGCATTACTACTACTACTACTACTACTACTACTACTACTACTACCACCACCGTACTACTATATGATTAATATTATAATCATTAGTGTTATTACAATTATCATTATTGTACTTAAAGTGAAAATACGAAAAACATACTATGGGGAACACGAAATAGTCTTCCATCCGTGTCTTCACTAGTACATTCCTTGCTGTCCTGCACACCTGCTCTCCTTCACCTGTCGTCCCTCTCCTGCTTTCCCTTACACCTGTTTTCCTCCAAGCAAAATCCCTTGCACTTTTCTTCTTCTCACTTCTACGCCGAATCTTGCTTTCCTCCGCACCTGGTCTTCCTCACGTAGTGCTCGCTCGCATCTGCACACACACACACACACACACACACACACACACACACACACACACACACACACACACACACACACACACACACACACACACACACTCAGCAGTCCTTCCTCCCAAGCCTTAACTCCAGATAGTTATCAATATATATTTTACGGCCTCATAGATATGGATAATTTAAAGTTAGTGATTGAATAATAATAACCTCATCTTTTAAAATAATAGAGTAATGTAATAGTTAACCTACTCCTCTTCGTCGTGTTCTTTCTTTTCCTCCTATCCCTCCTTCTCCTCCTACTCCTCTTCCTCCTCCTCCTCCTCCTTCTCATGCAAGTCTTCAGGAGAGAGGGAGGGTGGGAGGTAGGTGCGCGAGTCCTGTAAAATAGTAATAAGCATCATCAATAAGTCAACAAGTTGGAAAGATGAATAATGTGAGCGACAGAGGCTTTAAGATTCACAACGATCCTCCCGCGCCATGAATACCTGGGCGGACAGGTGGGTCTCCTCGATGTCAAGGTAATTAATATTTGATTCGACGGCGTGTGAGAAAATATTTTACGACCGAGGTGGCGCTTGCATATCTGAGCGGACTGTGCGAGTTGCTGGTAAAGGAGGGGAGGTGGTGGTTGTGATGGGGAGGGCAAGGAGGGGATATGCTCATGCAGCCTCTACTGAGCAGGGTTGGTGGGGGATGGTACTGGTGGTAAGAAAGATCAAAGAGAGACAACAAAGGAATGAAGGAGAGGAGAGTCGCAGATGGTTAGGCAAAGCAGCAGAGGCTATCGAGTAAAGGGAATGATGATGGAGAAGCAGAGGGTGAGAGGAAGGCGAGCAGAAAGAAAGGAAGGAAGAAATGGTGGGAAAAAAAAACAACTAAACAAAGTCAGGGTAAGATATATTAAAAGAGAAATACCAGAGTAAATGTACACTCCACTCACTTTACACCCACCAAGCTACACACACACACACACACACACACACACACACACACACACACACACACACACGGGGTCGGTTTTAATCTCCCCAAAGCGTCAAACGGTATCTGACTTCAGAAGGTTGAGTTGCAGAAACGTGCCGGAG